>NC_061770.1:26118505-26418505 GCF_022458985.1 Mugil cephalus
GCGGCTTTGGTCACGGCCTCCAACTGATGCTCCCTCAACAACTTCCTGAACAACATAGAAACGTATTCAGCTTTAACCTCCTGTTACGTCCGAAACACTTCACCCCCCGAACCAAACCGAACCGAACCAACCCAAACCGAACCAAACAGAACCAAACCAAACCAAATCAAACCGAACCCACTCCGTCCTTACCTGATGTTGCGTCTCATGTGTGCAGGTTTGGAGTTCCTCTTCTTGTTTCCCGTCAGGGCGGCGGGGGAGGCGGGGCTTTGTCTTTGGCTTGGCGGCCTGGCGTGGGGTCGCGGCCCGGGCTGGGAGGAGGAGGGGGGGGGGCGCTGGGGTGAGGTAGACGGGGCCGCGGTGCACGGCCACGCGGCCGGGTCGCCGCCCTGAGCCTCATTCTCTGAGCTGAAGGGGGCGCTGTGGGTCTGGTCTGCGACAGGAAACAGGAAACACAACGACAGCGGTGAGTTCAAAGGTCAGAGGACGAACGATGATTCAGTGGGTTCGACCATGGAGGCGTTTCCATGGTGATAAAAGGAGATTTTGAGGATTTACTGAAAACATGAACCAGGAAACTGATTAAACAAAATGGTTTTGAATATTCTAAACATTAAACATAAATAAGATGATGACTCCAGATTTTAACCACACAAACGTCTCTTTTTGAATGTTATAAACACTTTTATTTTGGCGAGACATCGTCGTCATTCCGAGCTTTAAATTAAACGAACCAGTTGTGATTGAGATTTATCAGGTTATGTGATTATTAAGAAATTTAGAAATTAGAAAAATGATCCTGGACGACAGAACCACGGTTTATTTTTAGAGTAAATCCAACATTTTTTAGACTCATTACGTCTGAAAGGCTTTTATAACAGTGTGTGTTAATCCTTTATGACTCATAGAAAAAGCCCAGAATGATCCGGGACACTGGGTCCGTCTGATTAATTCATTAATGAGAAATAAACAAATCCTCTGTTAATGACCAGAAACAGATTAAAACACTAAAACTGATCAGAATTAACAAACAACCTGCAGATTTACACCGTCGGATATTTTTCACCTTTTGGTTTAAATCTCATTATTCTGATATTTATTGAGACTATTTTCACTTTTTATTGCTTTTATATTAATATTGAAACTTTTGGCTTATACTTATTGTCGAGTTTTATATTTTCCTATTTTTTATTACTTTTTTAAAGAGTGTTTTTATATTTTCATTCTATTTTTACTATGTTGTTATATTTTATCAGTTTATTTATTTATTGATATCTGTCTTAGTCTCCTTTTTATCATTATTTTTGATTATTTTAATATTTATTTGTGTTTTTTGTGTCAGTTTAATTGTGAAGAATTTTAAATGCCATTCTTTTATTTTGAAAGGTGCTATATAAATAAAATTTATAAATGTAATAATTTTTATCATAAATTGTCTTTAAATGCGGAAATTTGCCAAATAATCCACCAAACATATATAATAATATATTTTGTTACTTGTTAGAAATCTGTTTCACTTTGAGTTTGTTTTTGTGAATTCTATCGACCGTCAGTTTTGTTTCCAGTGAACTGATCCGACCGTGGATTTACACTTTCAAATATATTCAAATTGGGATTTAACTAAACTCCGTTTGTGAAACAGCAGGAAGCAGCAGCAAACGCATGAACTCGTTTCACTTTCACCTCCTTCTGCTCACGTCACGTTCTTCCACAAACACACTGAACCAGATCTCAGGCTTATGTAAGAGCCACGAACGCATTCGACTTATGAAACACGAGGACGGGACAGAAACACCGGGGGAAAATCAAGCAGCTCAGACAAACAAACAAACAAAAAACTAAAAGCGACAACAACCCAGAGACGTGAGACGAGAGACAGAGGGACGCGAACACACGTCCATCCAAGATGTAATGGAGCAGACGAGAAAAACAACTTACATAAAACTCCCTCCAGGAGAAACAGAAGCGTTTAAATCAGGGAATAAACTGAAGGTGATTAAATGAGGAGACGGAATAAATCATTGAAGACCAGGAAGCTTTTATCATTAATAATAATGATTATTCTAAGATTAGTTTGTATTTATCGAGCTCCAACAAAAAAAACACACAATGCATTCTGGGTTCGCTGTGCGACGCTGCACTTTTGTTTCAGTTTTAGCGTGTTAGCGCTAACGTTAGCATTCAGCGGCGTCCAACCAGGTGAACCAAAAAAAAGGGGCCGATCTGTGGACGGAGAACAAACGTAAACAAACAACCTTTGACCCTAAAAACGGGGCTGTGACCCACGGCTGTGTTCTGGTTCTGGTTGTGATTCTGACGTTAGCAGCAGAACAAACGTTCAAACGTCGGAGTGGAAGGATCTGAAGACGTTTCATCCCGGTAACGTCTTGAACGGTGGTAAAACACAGTCTAGTTTATTTGAGCCGTGTCCCTGTGAAGCGTCTGTCGGCTCTAATCTGACGAGGAGCTGATAACCAGCGGGTTCTGGGTTCCTTTCCAAAGGGCTGATGGTGCTGGAGCTGTTTGGGTTCATAAACAGGAGCAGTTCCGTTTGTTTTGATCACTTGTTGGTGCTTTTATTTTGAAGGGACGGGGTAAGTGGGCGCCAGGTGAGTTTATAAATAGATGGAGGGAAGAGACAACACTGTGGTTTTCTCCTCCGTGCCTCCATCATGTTTTCAGTATTAACCCGTTCCTCTTATCGAAGGTCAACTTTTATCTAAAGACTGGAAATAAAACCTTTTATCTAACGAGTCGCGCAGCATTTAAATGTTTCCTCAGATTTCGTCCACCAGTTTCTGTTCAACCTCTCAGAACAGTTACATAAGAGCTCAAAGACACATGTGTTTCTGTTTCTATCTGAAGCCCCCGGACCCTAAAACCAAACAGCTCCCCCCCAAAAAAACACGTAGGACTAGGACTAAACCAGGACTAAACACGTCCAATTAGGACTAAACCAGGACCAAACCAGGACTAAACCAGGACCAAACTGAGACTAAACCAGGACCAAACCAGGACTAAACCAGGACTAAACACGTAGGACTAGGACTAAAACAGGACTAAACCAGGACCAAACTGAGACTAAACCAGGACCAAACACGTCCAATTAGGACTAAACCAGGACCAAACTGAGACTAAACCAGGACCAAACTAGGAACAAACTGAGACTAAACCAGGACCAAATTGAGACTAAACCAGGACCAAACTAGGACCAAACTGAGGCCAAACTGAGACTAAAACAGGAATAAACCAGGACTAAACCAGGACCAAACTGGGACTAAACCAGGATTAAACCGGGACCAAACTGAGACTAAACTAGGACTAAACCTGGACCAAACCAGGACTACTCTAGGACTAAACTGAGACTAAACCAGGACCAAACTGGGACTAAACCAGGATTAAACCGGGACCAAACTGAGACTAAACTAGGATTAAACCTGGACCAAACCAGGACTACTCTAGGACTAAACTGAGACTAAACCAGGAACAAACTGAGACTAAACCAGGACTAAACCAGGACAAAACTGAGACTAAACTAGGACTAAACCAGGACCAAACCAGGACTACTCTAGGACTAAACTGAGACTAAACCAGGAACAAACTGAGACTAAATCAAGACTAAACCAGGACCAAACTGAGGCCAAACTGGGAGCAAATGTTCCCACACGTTAAATATAATAATAATAATAAAACAATAGGAGGAGGAGGGAGATGAGACATGAAACACACAAATAAGTTCACCACAAAGACAGAGATCATTTATATATAACCCTCAGTCTAACACACGACCTCAATATGAGACGTTTATGTTCAAGAACTTAAAGTTTGATCTGTCTCAGAGTCACTTTTCACGTCAGAATAATGTTCATTTATCAGGAAAACATCATCTCATCATTCCAGACTTTATGAAAATAAACTCCTGTTTAAGACGCAGCCAAAGTAACTGAATGTTCATGAACATGTCGGAGATCATTCATGGTCTTAGTCTCTTTAGAAAGACAAGACTCTGAAGTTTCTATCACAAAAGACGTCATGATACGATATCATGTGATTCCACACGATATCACACAACACTTCTATGATTCGACAGCTGGAGCCCAGAGCTCTGACTGGTCCATGAAGCTGCTGCTGAAGCTTAAACCACCAGAGGATCGATGGAGTAACTGGTTTTAAATGACGGGAGGTGGAGGTGGTGAGTCAGATTTATAGCTCATATCTATTATTTATTGTCCAGAGTAGAGACGATGGATTAGAGAAATATTATTAACGTACGAACTGCAAAGGTTTTCATGTAAAGTTTATTCTAAGGAAGCTCAGCAGGAAACAAAAGGTTTAAATTCCAATGAACACCTGGTCTTTACAGACTCTGATCATCCGAGTTTCACTTAGACGACGCCCAAAGATGTTCCTCAAAAAACTGTCATTCAGAAACTCAGCTGTTGTCTTTGTTTCAGTTTAGTTTTTATGCTTTTCATGGATATGAGGCTGAAATATTTCCGGGGGAAGATGATGAAACCAACACCCTGTTATTTTTAACTGATTCCTCCAGAACTAAACCACTCAGAGAGATTCTGACTTTTATGGTAGAAACTTCAGAGTCTTGTCTTTAAAACGAGACCAGGACCATGAATGAGCTCCGTCATGTTCATGGAGGATCCAGTGACTGTGGCTACGTCCTAAACAGCCGTTTATTTTTTTTTTTACAAGAGCGGAAATAGGAAACGAGAGGCATCTTTCTCCGGAGCCTCTGGTGTTTTTTTGCATGAAGCCGCCTGGAAGCTGAAGAGCTGAAGTGGCTCTCGCAGCCTTTTCAGACTCTAGAAGCTTCAGCGCGTTGTGACCTGAGAGGTTACACAACACTCAACCTCCGCACAATGACACGTTACATAACGCACCGGTGCTCAGCTGGTTCTGGGTCACAGGTCTTTGTCTGGGCAAGAAAGATGTTTAGAAAAAAAAAAACATCAGCAGCGTCAGTGTCAACAGCGGGTTAACCACCACAGAAGAAGATCCACAGGGTTTGTTTACATATGTTAATTTAGCGGCGAAGCTCAGATTAGATCAGATCTGGATCACAAACCTGAGTGTTTAGTGCAGCGAGGTGTCGGCTCTGCACCGATAAAGTTCAGTTAGCAAACTCAGACATTCACTTTTCCTCATATACACATTTCTCAGTAGTTGCACTTTTATATTTCGCCTATTTTGCATGAAAACACACTGTGTGTTCTCAGTTCTCTGCTTCTGTAACTACTTCTCGGTAGTTTTTATTCGGTGTTTGTTCGTGAAGCTCTGTCTGTTACTGAAGGGAATTAAAATGCATCTAACTGGGACTTAAAGGGAACCGTTGTGCTTCATTATTCCATTGGTTTTGTTGTGTGTTTGCATCCTGTAATATTCTTTTCTGCCTCAGACTTTAAACTGCTCAGTCTTTTCATTCCAGACGTTTGAGAAGTTGAATATTTTCTTTGATTTGAGTCGTGGTTTTAAGTCTTTTTATGGTGATAGAAAACTACATGCAATATATTCACAAGAATAACAACATGTCAACAAAACGGCTGCACCTAAAAAACACAGAATGTAACCGAGCGAACCGAGTCCAGATGGTCTGAGCAGAACACGGTGACTGTGATTAAAGTCTGATGTGAAAGTCAGCTGTTATTTATGAGCTGCTGAACCATTTAAAACACGCCACTAGCATCACAAATAGCTTCAACCATTAGCGTCGCCATTAGCCATTAGCCATTAGCTGGGGGGGCTATTAAGATCTACTATTAGCTGATGTGCTGCTGTATCTATTTTTAATGTATCTTGTTGTTGTGTAGAGGAGCTGCCTTCACACTCACTGAGTATTTTTCTCAGGAAAACGTTCAGGGACGAAAGGATCCGGTGAATAATTTACATTTCCTGTCCGACTGTTTGTAGTAAACATGTGTCGTCATCTGCAAACGTCCTCAGGTTCATCTGATGACACCAGAGTTTAGACGATAACAGACGGTTTCTCCATCTACTCTTATAATACTGGAGTTTCCCTGTGGACGTCATGTAAATAAATCAGCTACAAGGCGAAAGTTATCTGTAGAATATCATATATAGAGCTTTAGAAATCCATCTATCTTGGTACGAGCTGCAGCCTAATGTCACTTTTATTATTGTGACAGGAGGCAAATGTTCAAATATTATTGATCTATGAAGAAGAGATTCAGTAACTTCAGCTTCATCAAATAAAAAAGTGTTAAAACAAATAAACTGTAGTCGTTTCAAAAAGACTAACACACATTTTAACAGACTCACTCTGTGTTTTCATGCAAAACACATCAAATAAAAAGTGCAAATACTGAGAATATATATATATATATATAAAAATAGAAATAAATCACATTCTGTATCTTGTATTTATAAGAACAGACACCACGGAAAACATTCAGTTTCCTCCGTTTCCTCCGTTAAAGAAAAAGCGTCATTTAAACTAAACTTCACTAAACGCTCTGAGCTTTTTCTCAGAGGAAAATAAAGGTCTGACTTTTGGGTCTCGACCCGCCGGTTGTGAGTCACTGTTACAGATTGTGTACATTGCGCTGACGTCGTGACGTCTGCAGTCTGACAACAGGACGTCTGGTTTAATGTGTCAGCGAGTAAAAGACGCGTTAACGAGGTCAGTAGGTCGACGACTTAATTTCTGGAGCGTGTTCTCATATAAACTAAAACTGGTCTTAATCTGTTTGTTATTGTGGGTCAAATGTGTTGTTTTAATAGTGTTTGTTTTGCCCCGTGTCCAGTTTTGTCTATTGTGAGTATCTTAATATGACTGAAAATTAGCATTAGTGCTAAGTTTGGCTCATTTACACCGATGCACCAACGTTGATCAATGTGAACTGTCCCAGTTTGATAAATGAACAAGTGAAAAGTAAAATGGGAACAATGACCCTGTGTTATTTATCATCAGCGTCCTCGCTCCCGTTCTCTCGGGGAGAAAGTTGCCTCCTAACAGACAGAGACTCCGACGAGGAGGGACGCTTATGTAACCGCTGCCTCAGGCTGTTACACAACCAGCACAAGAACCTGAAATCCTGAGCACACAAACGCACCACGTCACGACCAACACACTCACAGGAGGACGCACAAATAACCGCGTCTGACGTCCGCTCTGGATTTTTATGGACGGGGTCCAAACAGCGAAAGGGTCGACAGTGATTTGACGTAAACACAGAACACTCACCGGCCACTTTATTAGGTACAACAGTGAAGTCACTCCAGGCAAATCCTGCTATCCTGCCGTTAGCTGGGGAGGGCTACTATTAGCTGGAATGAGCTACTATTAGTTTGGAGCTTGAGGAGAGCTACAATTAGCTGGGAGGCTAGGAGGCTAGTAAGCTAGGAAGCTAGGAAGCACTACTGTTAGTTGGGAGACTAGTAAGAGCTACTATTAACAAGAATGCAAGGAAGAGCTACTATTAGCTAGAAGGCTATGAAGAGCTACTGTTAGCTAGGGGGCTATGAAGAGCTACTATTAGCTGGGAGACCAGTAAAAGCTACTGTTAGCTGGGAGGCTATGAAGAGTTACTGTTAGCTGGGAGGCTAGGAAGAGCTACTGTTAGCAAGAAGGCTAGGAAGAGCTACTATTAGCTGGGAGGCTATGAAGAGCTACTATTAGCTGGGAGACCAGTAAAAGCTACTGTTAGCTGGGAGGCTATGAAGAGTTACTGTTAGCTGGGAGGCTAGGAAGAGCTACTGTTAGCAAGAAGGCTAGGAAGAGCTACTATTAGCTGGGAGGCTATGAAGAGCTACTGTTAGCTAGGGGGCTCTGAAGAGCTACTATTAGCTGGGAGACCAGTAAAAGCTACTGTTAGCTGGGAGGCTATGAAGAGCTACTGTTAGCAAGAAGGCTAGGAAGAGCTACTGTTAGCTGGGAGGCAAGGAAGCGCTACTGTTAGCTGGGAGGCTATGAAGCGCTACTGTTAGCTGGGAGGCTATGAAGAGCTACTATTAACAAGAATGCAAGGAAGAGCTACTATTAGCTGGGAGGCTATGAAGAGCTACTGTTAGCTAGAAGGCTATGAAGCGCTACTGTTAGCTGGGAGGCTATGAAGAGCTACTGTTAGCTAAGAAGCTAGGAAGCGCTACTGTTAGCTGTTAGCTAAAAACACCAAGTTGTTCTTTCGGAAGCTTCAGATGTGGAATCAGTGAAGATTTAAGTGGATTAAATTTCTCAGAATGAGGGAACAACACACACCTCGGTTACATAAGCACTTCACCTGAATGAGTTGTTAAAGCTGCGTTAGTAGAGCGAGACGCACAACAAAAACACAGCAACACAAAGTGCACACACGACTCTACCAAAAAAAAAAAAACAATAGCTGCAGTAACTTTCCCATGTGGAGGATGTAAACATGACTGGAGGAGAAACTCCGGGGTTTTAAATCAAATAGCGACATTTTAATCTTTTTATTAATTTATTTATAGATCAGATTTATTTAGTTTAGATAAATACTTTATTCACCCTGAGGGACATTCAGTGTCCAGCAGCTTCATCACATAGAACAGACGAGGGAGGAACAGACTGTTTGTAGGCCAGTGTGTCATTACTGGTGAGGAGGAGGAGGAGGAGGAGGAGGAGGAGGAGGAGGAGCGAGGAGCGAGGACACACATGTCTGGATGCTGCTGCCTCTTATCAGAGCGCTGGTCACACTCGAGCCGGTTACATAAGCTTCTCTGGCAGCGCTCAGGACTCGGCGTGTTCTTTCAGCTCCAGAACAACCTCTAAGAAAAATGTGTGTCGTGACATAACACACGCTCACGACGCGACGGTCGGTTCAAATCAGTCAAACTACACATTTTATGACTAAGTACGAACAGATGAGAGGCGCTGGAAATGGAATTTAAGTTTTTGGATTCACACCAAAAGAGCACTCAAACAGTTCCCCAACAAAGTGAGTCTGGATTAAACAGCTTCAAAGCTGCACTTGAACGCACCATAAAGAGGAAAACATCCGACCAGCAGGGGGCAGTAGTCTTTAATATTCATTTAAAAAGGGTTAAGGTTAGCGCCAAGGCTAGGAAGAGCTACGATTAGCTGGGAGGCTAGAAGAGCTAGTATTAGCTACAAGGCTATGAAGAGCTATTATTAGCTGGGAGGCTAGAAGGAGCTACTATTAGCTGGAAGGCTAAGAAGAGCTAATAGTAGCTACAAGGCTATGAAGACCTATTATTAGCTGTGAGGCTAGGAAAAGCTACGATTAGCTACGAGTCTGAGACGCTACTATTAGCTTTGAAGCTAGGAAGAGCTACTATTAGCTACGAGTCTAAGACGCTACTATTAGCTTTGAAGCTAGGAAGAGCTACTATTAGCTACGAGTCTGAGACGCTACTATTAGCTTTGAAGCTAGGAAGAGCTGCTATTAGCCACTGTTAGCCAGTGAAAACAGTGAAACATTCCTGATCTAAATCTTTTGTCCTGGTTTAGTTTCTAAAAACTTTTCACCGACGCGTGTTCCTAATGTTTTGTCCTGCTCCATCTGTGTTTGTTTTTATTTTCTATTCGTAGATTTTCTTGTTGTGTCATTATCTCATTTAACAGTTTAAATCCTTTGTGTTTTACGAAGTGTGATTTTGTCCCTGAAGCCGAACGCGACCAGAAAACAGCAGCACATGATTTTAGACGCATGAAATAAACGTCAAACTCCACCGGCTTCAGTTCAGTTCTGCTTGTGTCGATTCTCAAGCGTCTGGGTTCATATTTATCTCACGTCCGTGTATGTTTCATTGGATTTTACGTTCAGAAAAGGACATAAAAAAAAAAGAGCAGTTATTTGATTTTCATTTTGAAATTTGAAGCATTCAGTACGTTATTTTAGAAACAGTGAAGTGAAGACGACATGACAGAAAATCTAAAAAACTAAAAAACTCCTGCATATAATCAGGGAATAGCAGCTACTCGCTGATAAACAGACGTTAGTTCAGGGACACCACAGACTAACACAGCACCATCCTCAGACGAGCTCTTACTTTGAAAGCGACTACTTCCTGTTGAAAATAAAAAAAAACAAACAGGCACTTTTTTATTTCCATCGAATAAATTTATTTTTACAAACAGAAAATGAAAAGTTTATTTTATCCTTCCTCCACCGCGATGAAGATAAAACGTCTTGAATTTCAAAATGAAAATGAAATAATGTCCTTTACTGAACAGAAACGACCAAAACACACACGGATCATTTCAGCCGTGCGGCTCAAACAAAAAAAAAGAGTCTGTAAGAAGTAAAAGAAAAGCGACTGGAGCCGATTAGAGACGAAACAGGAATGAATAAAGCCAGAGATGGAATCAGACTCTGAACCAGTCAAAGCTCTGAAGCACGTCTGAGGAAACGCTGAATGATGCAAAGCGTCATTTTGTTCTGGTTTCATTGATAAAAGTCGTTTTAGGATCCAACCAACACAACAACCTGTTTTACAGCTTTGATTCCTCCAGAACTAAACCAGCGTCAGTTTACTTTAAATAAAGTAATAATAATAATAAATATAAGGTTATGAGGGTTTTTTGATGACGAGAGGTTCAGGAACAAAGGAGCAGAAATGTGACGGTAATTGAAATAAATCCACGACTCGATTGGACGAGACGATGAAACTGGAGCCGTCGTGTTATGAAAGCTCCACGTGGTCCCGGTGTTTGGCCTGGATGCCGGCGCTGAACAGGACGAGCTGTTCCCGGCCGACTCCCTCCTCCTCCCCCCTCCCTCCCCCGTCCTCCCCCCTCCCTCTGGTTTTTATTGTACCGTCGAGGTGCAGCTGAAGCTCTGAACGTTTCCTCCTCTAATTCGTCGCCGGTGCACAGACTGTTCTCTCTGCTGCTCCGTGAGGACGAACAGCTCGTTCTGTTCAGACTTTACCAACATCAGACTTTCATTTACTCCTCACGTCCGTCTGTGTGAACGGGTTTAACACAGCAGAGACTAAACCACTAAACCTAAACCTCTCAATAAAAACCACATCCCTGCTCTCATCAGGTGGTTTTTTGAGACAATGCAGGGGGTCATGTGACCATCGTCCTCAAAGTGACAAAACTTTAAGAGAATTTTGTAATATCACAACACTTTCAACGGAAACACGTACGAAGAGCAACTGGATTTTATCAAATATCACTTTTAATTTCCCAAAAACATCTGCCATCTTCTGAATGAATCCCCTCCCTGGAAATGTTAGAGCCTCCTACATCCTCTCTTATTTCACTAAAACCGTTATCGACTTTAACTCCAGCATCAGTGGCTCCGTCCGAGCTGCCTCCAGATATCAGCTCATTCAGAGACGTTTCACTTTCTACACAAGCAGATTCCTGGAGATCCAGGACGGGGGACATGTTTTACAAATGGACGGGGGACATGTTTTAGAAATGGACGGGGGACATGTTTTAGAAATGGACGGGGGACAAACGTCCACAGAGCCGCCAATAAACCGACGAGTGGAGCTTCTAGGACCAAACCAGGTCACTTTTCTCCACTTATGACTCACAATACGTTTAGTTTCTGGTATAAAACAAAAAAAAAAAGGCAGCGTTTCCCTAAAAATGATCCAGAAAACCTTAAATCCAGCAGCTGAACAGACTATAAATAAATAAAATGCATAAAAGAACTTGAAGCTTGTTAAATGATACATCTGCTTTAAATTTATGATGGAAAACAAACTTCATGTTTTACTCTTTGAATTCAAAATAAGACGCAGGAAAAAACGAATATTTTAAAAAACCAAACCACAAGTTTTAGCAAACGGACGCAGTTTGGTGCAAACTAATGAACATTAAGTCTGAAAGTCGACATGTGAACGTGCAGAACCTTTAAAAAGCTGAAGCAGATTTCACCCTCTAACCCACTGGTCTCCTGAACCATATTTTTCCGCCTCCACATGCTTCACACTTTTCCAGCGTGGCCTCAGATCCTGGCCCCCGTCCACCAATCACGCGCTGGCATTGGTTTTAGGTAACCGTAGAAACAGCCAATGAGAGGACGGCAAAAAAAAAAAGAGACCGGCTCACAGAGAGAAGAGAAGAGATGGACGCAATAAAATAAAATAAAATAAAATAAAATGAAATAAAGAGAGAAAAACGGCGAGCGGAGGAAGGAGGACGAGGAGGAAAGAAAGGTTAGAAATCGAGGTGAAGATGATTTGACGCGAGAGGACGGGAGGAGACGGACGAGATGTTTGGATGTGGTGTTACACAACCGCGTTAAGTAACTTCTGCTGCTGCTGCAGAAAGAAGACAATTCAAACCTGCAGCTCGTCTCTGATTCTGGTTTTCTAGCTCAGTTTTCCCTCAGAGCTCAGAGACGATGCGTTCAAAGACAAGACGACGTGATAAAAGGCTGAACGTGTCTCCTACCTGTGAAGGACTCGGACTCGTCCAGGAGCAGCATGGTTTAAAAAAAAAAAGAAAAACGCCTCCTCCTTCAGGAGCAGGTCAGGAGTGAGTTTATGCTTTAAATGATGAAAGAGGAGGTGAAGGAGGAGGAGGAGGAGGAGGAGGTGAAGGTGTCCTCCTCTCAGCCTGGTTCTAGTGTCTGATCGCGGACTGACTGACTGAACGAGCGGCTCTGGACGCTGCTTCCTGCTCGATAACACAGCGACTGTGAGGAGGAGGGAGGAGGCTGGAAACTTACATAACCCTTCACACTGGAGCCGGGCCCCCGCGGGGAGGGGAGGGGGGGACTCCAACGGACGACCTCTCCTCCCTCCCCATTACTTCACCTCCCCCCCTCCTAAATGAAAAGAAAGAAAGAACAAGAACAACCCCTCCTACATTTAACACCCAGGAACAACAGAGCATGAACGGAAGTCGGACACAGAAAGAAAGATGAACCGTGACGTCTGGTTCATGTTTGACTGTTTGTTGCTTTAAAGCTGCAGGAAAAAAAAAATAAAAAATACACTTTAAATCCATCTATTTCCAGAAAACCACCAACACTCACTGGCCGAAATATTAGGTACACTGGTCTGGGATAAATTAAAGGATTATCTGATCTTATCTGGTCTTATCACAGACCAGATTTAAATCCTTCTTCGTGACTGTTCTAATGAAATTAGCCCAGAGGCTAGTTAGAGCTACTATTAGCAGGGAAGCAAGGAAGAGCTACTATTAGCTAGCAAGAGCTACCATTAGCTACAAAGAGCTACTACTAGCAGGGAGGCGAGGAAGAGCTACTACTAGCTAGGAAGAGCTACTATTAGCGGGGAGGCTAGGAACAGCTACTATTAACTAAGAAGAGCGACTACTAGCAGGGACTGTTAGCTACTACTAGCTAGTAAGAACTGCTATTAGCAAGGAGGCTAGGAAGCTAGTAAGAGCTACTATTAGCTATGTAGAGGAAACCTAGCTAGTAAGAGCTATTATTAGCTGGGAGATGAGAAGAGCTACTATTAGATCTGAGGCTAGGGAGAACTGCTATTAGCACGGGGGCTAGGAAGAGCTACTGTTATCTAGGTGGTTAGGAAGCTAGTAAGAGTTACTGTAGCAGGGAAGCTAGAGAGCGATACAATTAGCTGAGAGACTGAGCTGCTATTAGCTCTGAGGCTAGGAGGAGCTACCAATTATTAATACTCTTGGAAGAGCAACCATTAGCTTTTAGGAATGCTAGGGAGCTAGTAACAACTATTATTAGCTATGGAGAAGTACAATTAGGTAGGAAGAGCTACTATTGCTATGATGCAGGGACAAGCTACTATTAACTAATAAGCTAGGGAGGTCCGCTATTAGTTACGGAGCTAGTAAGCTAGTTAAAGCTACTATTAGCTATGAAGAGCTGCACTTAGCTAGGAAGCTAAGAAGGGCTGCTATTAAATGGGAGGCTATGAAGAGCTACTGGAGCTACCATTAGCTACTAGCTAGTAGGATGTAGAGGTACTATTTGCTAAAAGGTCAGGAAGAGCTACTATTAGCTAGGAGGCTAGGGGCTACTATTAGCTAGGAGGCTAGGGGCTGCTATTAGCTAGGAGGCTAGGGGCTACTATTAGCTTGTATGTGGTGCTGTTAAAACTGTGAAGGTTTTTGCCACAACAATAGGAACACGCGCCGGTGGAACAGAACAGAGTTTATCGTTGGGACGAAGTGAAAACCTGGTTAGAAAGAAACATCTCCAGTTATTTTAAAGTAACTCTGAAGCTTCATGGAAACCAGATTTACAGCAGGACTCTTTTCTGAATGCGATTACGAAACCGCTTCCATGAATAAAAGTGTAAAAATCGTGGAGGTCCTGGAGCTTCCATCAGGATCAAGTTATTTATTTAACCGGGGACTAATTCAAACTGTTCACAGGAAACAAAAAAGCTTTTTTTTAAAAGTTGTTTATGAATAAATGAACTGAAGGTTTGTGGTGAAAGAGAAGAAGAAGAGAGAGGACAGAGTTTAGTTTCCTTTCTGGGGAACGACTGCATGAATCCACTCAGGCCATTTCATAACAAGCCTTATGAAAGCAGCTGTGGGTGAGGAGCCGGCTGCAGACACATGTAGGTCAGTGTTACAGAAACACAGCGAGACACAAAAAGCAGAGACCCAGAGAAATGCCCCCCCCCCCACAGGTACGTACTCACCCATGTCATGTGGCTTCAAGTGTGTTTGTCTACTCCATGCCTCCCTTTCTGACACTTTCCTTTTTCTGAGTTAACTCCCGCGGGTCTGAGCTGCTTCCTCCACGTCCATGAGAGTCACTTCTTTGAGCGCGAGCGTCCGTCCCCGCGCTCGGCCTCGTCTCTAACTCCAGGGAGGACGCGGGGACGGGACAATTACAAAACAATGAGGGCGCTGAAAGCTGCCCCGGCCCGTTGCATGTAGGAGCCCCCCGCCCCCTCACTTCCTCCTCCTCCTCCTCCTCCCTCCTCCTCCTCTCTCCTCCCTCCTCCAGCGCTGCCTTTCTTGTCTGTCTCCTCCCCCCCACCTCCTGTGATGTAAACAGGCCACGCCCCCTCCCCCCGAGGAGCTCCCTTGGGTAACGAGGCTAACGGGTTCAACCAGGAAGTGAAGGAGGAGAAGAAAGAGGAGGAATTAAAAATGGTATAAAGAACAATTAAAACTATGAGTTATGACAACAAACACATGCACTGAGGAATAACGTTCAATAATAATAACGTACTTTACATATATTTATCTGGCCAGTTTATTAGGTACACTAGTGTAAACATTCAGATAAAAAAATCTAAGTGTGTCTCTCTTATTATTATTATTATTATTATTATTATATTATCCAAGGCCATCAAGAGGTCTATTTGTCAAATGCACATTAGAAATTAAAATTAATTAATTAAAATAAATGAATTAAAATGAAATAATATAAAACCAAAATAATGTCAGCCTAATAAAAGAAAAAACACATTTTTTATTAATATATTGGTATTTTTGTGCATAGTTAAGTTAAAAAAAAGAAATTATGCTAATAGGCTAACGATATACTTACTAAAGAAGCTAATAATAATAATAATAGTAATAAAGTAGTTATTAAAAAAGTATTTAAAAATGTTTTATATTCGAGAACTGATTGAAATAAACGACTAAATTTAATAAACACTCACTGGCCACTTTATTAGGTACACCAGCGAAAACTAAACCTTCGTGCTTTAGCTTCTAGGACCACGAGGAGAAAAGGATTAAAGAAGAGAAGAAAAATAAACATGTAAACGCAACGATGAAAGAAAGAAAGAAAGAAAGAAAGAAAGAAAGAAAGAAAGAAGTAAAGGAGGAATGTGGGGGACGAGCCGTGAACTCAGGGACCTGGTTCAGACCCTGGATTTATCCTCCACACTTCACTTTACACACTAACCCACATAGTCAGGAAGCGCCTGAGGGAGGGAGGGAGGGGGGGGGGGCGACCTTTACCACACTGCCATAGATCTGGTCACTGGCCACGCCCCCTCCCCCTCAAACCAGGAAGCTCACATTTCACTGTTTACATAACCTGGTGGGACCAATGGGAGCCAGATATTATGGAACGAGTTAAAGTCACAGATCAGCGGCCACTTTATTAGGTACAGCACATCACGTCCACGTCGTGGTTTAAATCCTAAAAGCTTTTAAAAACTGGACGAGCAGAGTCTGAGTCGCTTCTTCAGCTCTAAGGGACCAGAGGGAAGTTTGATGTTTTAAATACTTTAAATACTAATGTTCATCATTTTCATCTGGACACTGAACTGTAGTCGCACCTGAGTCAATATTACATTCATTATTATTAAAGTAAAACTATTAATAATTATGGTCATGTCTTTACAAAATCCATTATTATATATCATGGAAACAATCAATCACTAAAATAACAACTAAATAAATAAGAATAAAATGAGCTCATTCAAAAAAATTATTTCTTTTTCTTGTTTTTTTTTTCTGTTTTTTGACAATATATCAAATTTTATATGGAGAAAATCACTTTCAGCTAAGTTCCTCATTACAAACTCACGACTTCTCTCCAGGAAATTAGTTAAATCCGAATCAGTTCATCTCATGTGACGTTACTGCAGTACGTTTATAATTAACTTTCAATTTAAATTTACTCAGCTGTATAAATAATACTTAGTAAAATCTTTCAGTAAAATGCCATGTGATGATTTTAGGCCTAAAAACACATGTTAATTTAATAGTACATCAAAATGAAACCAGTTATTTTACACTGAAGCTGAATACAGGAACGTGTCATCGGCTAATAGCAGCGCTAACTAGCTTCATAGCTAGCCTCATAGCTAACAGTAGCCTCCTGTGATTCAGTTATATACAAATGTTTTCACTGGTGTACCTAATGAAATGGCGACCTTTCTGCATATTTACCCTGTGTAGGACGATGAACTGATTTCCTCCACGACGTCCTACACGTTTGAGTAATTGTTGCTGTAATTATTTCACACTTTCTGTGAATTTATTGACATTAATTTCATGTTTTTGTCAGTACGTCCAGCTCTTACATTAAACATCATGAAACTATAATTAATGGATCCGTGTCTCTGATTCAGTCGAGTCCCTGGACAGGAGCCGCGATAGTTCACCCCATGGTCATAATGTTAAGGCGGACATGTCATGTCTCAAGTCATGTGAACATGTGAAAATAAAATGAATAAACAAGAAGCTGGGCAGTGCGATGAGGCCGTCTGGTGCGTCAGTATGTGGACCAGCTGGTGTTAGTGCGTCACCTCCCACTCTGGGCTCCGATCGGACGCTAATCAGGTCACATGACGCCGCGTTATGAAAGGTTGTTTTTTATCCTTCTACAAACTTAACAACAACACTTTTATTCAAAATAAGACAAGATCGTTCTTAATAATTAATCATTTATCCCACAACGGGATAAAACATGTCAGACATCACTTCTCAGCCTCCTAGCTAATAGTAGCTATTCCTCGCCTCCCAGCTAATACCTGCTCTTCCTAGCCTCCCAGCTAATACTAGCTATTCCTAGCCTCACAGCTAATAGTCGCTCTTCCTAGCTTCCCAGCTAATACTAGCTCTTCCTAGCCTCGCAGCTAATACCTGCTCTTCCTAGCCTCCCAGCTAATACTAGCTATTCCTAGCCTCACAGCTAATAGTCGCTCTTCCTAGCCTCTCAGTTAATAGCAGAAATTCCTAGCCTCCAAGGTAACAGTAGCTCGTCCTCATCTTCCTCATCTCCTAGCTAATAATAGCTCTTAACAGCACTTCCTAGCCTCCCAGCTAATAGTATCTGTTCCTAGCTTCCAGGCTAATAGTAGCTCTTCTAGTCTCCCAGCTAAAAGTAGCTCTTCCTAGCCTCCCAGCTAATAGTAGCTCCTTTTAGCCTCCCAGCTAATAGTATCTCTTCCTAGCTTCCAGGCTAATAGTAGCTCTCCCTAGCCTCCCAGCTAATAGTAGCTCCTTTTAGCCTCCCAGCTAATAGTATCTCTTCCTAGCTTCCAGGCTAATAGTAGCTCTCCCTAGCCTCCCAGCTAATAGTAGCTCTTCCTAGCCTCCCAGTTAATAGCAGCAATTCCTAGCCTCCAAGGTAACACTAGCTCTTCCTAGCCTCACAGCTAATAGAAGCTCTTCCTAGCCTCACAGCTAATAGTAGCAATTCCTAGCCTCCAAGCTAATAGTAGCTCGTCATCATCTTCCTCATCTCCTAGCTAATAATAGCTCTTCCCAGCACTTCCTAGCCTCCCAGCTAAAAGTATCTCTTCCTAGTCTCCAGGATAACAGTAGCTCTGCCTAGCCTGCCAGCTAACGGTAGCTCTTCCTGGCCTCACAGCTAATACTTGCTCTTCCTAGCCTCCCAGCTAATACTTGCTCTTACTAGCCTCCCAGCTAATAGTAGCTCTTCCTAGTCACTTTTCTTTTACCACTGGCTGCAGTTTTAAAAAAGTCATTCATAAAAAAAAACATTTATTAGTGTATTACACTAATAAATAATAAATCTCAGCTAATAGTAGCGCTCCCTGGCCTCCCAGCTAATAAAATAAATCGTATCTATAATTTATAAAGTTATCTATGAACAATAATATACATAATCTTATCTTATAATTATGTAGAATAGAAACTGAAATATGTCTTCGTGGATTTCAGTGAGTCAATCTGTAACGAAGCCCAGACTCATTCTGGTTCCAACCAACATTAAGTCGTAAACTAATCCAACTCCATGACGTCGTCCTCAACAAGTCGTTTGTCAGGTGGACACAACCCACGAGGTCCCTGACAAAAAAAATAAACTAATCTCTTCACCGGCTACTCAGCCCAGGGGCTAAAACTTTTCATCTCCACCAATTAAACTTCATTTATTCCTCCATTTCCATTTACTTTAACGTTTCTTCTTTGCTTTTGGCAAATAAAACTAAATGAGAACACAAGCTTGGGCCTAATCCCTCGATTTATTTCTGCATGAAAGCTACAAATACCTGCAAACAGCTACAGATACTGTGATTTCCCACATGTCTGTGTGTGTCACAGACGTCCAGGTACCAACGAGATCGCCATGACAACCCCAAAGGATGGTTCAAAAAGAAAAGAAAAGCCAGTTATCACCCAGCAACAATACGTCCTAAACTTTACCCAGAGAGACGCGGACGTCCTTTAAAAATGTATTTATGTAAAAACAAAACGGTGCGAGATCAACAGAGCAAAGTCGAGTCGAAATGGAAGAAAGAAAATATGTGTTTTACTTCTTTCTCTACTTCCGTCACATCCTGAAGGATCTGATCCATCTACCTGGTGTTAATGGATTAAAATGTGTCTCTGTTAATTCGTCCTCAGCCAGAACTAGAGATCTGATCTCAGTCTGAGTGTCAATCAGCTGCAGCGCCACCATGTGGTCAGTGGAATAATGTATCAGCTGGTGTCTCTGATGGATCTCTACCTACCACTGGACCAGAACCAGGACCACGTGGTTCTTCCTTCTCCTTCCTCCTCTTCTGGTATAGATGCTGAGAACAGCTCCAGATCCACTTGTACAGTCTCTACTGGGTCACTTATACAAACGTTACACAACGTTGGTGTTGGTGCTGTTGGTGCTGCTGGTGCTGCTTCCTGGTGTGAGGACCTGAACCTTTTCTTTCTGGTGGAGGATGATTAACGGTTCCCCGTCATCCGACAGGAGCAGGAAGGAAGTGTTCTTCACGGGTTCACGGGTTTCTGCTGCCTCGGCCCAAACATAACAACCAATCTGTCTCTGAGTCACGGCGAGAGAAGCCCACAGGTCTCCAGCTGACTGCTACAGGCGACCGGATTTAACGGACCTGGACAGACCTGGACCAGGACCTGGACAGACCTGGACCTAGACCTGGACCTGGACCTGGACCTGGACCGGGACCTGGACAGACCTGGACCTGGACCTGGACCTGGACCAGGACCAGGACCAGGACCTGGACAACAAACTACACGAGGCTTTACTTTAAAAACACAAAGATAAAAGACAAATACTTTGTTCCATCAACAGCTTCATCCACATGAAACAAGCAGGACTTTCTTTCCTTCCCTTCATTCCCCTTCAGACGTTTCTTCCCGTTGGGATCGTGTCATAGATATTTACACTGTGGGATGTGTCTGATAGACTTTTATATCTAGATACAGTCAGTGCGTTTACATACAGGTGAAAAAAACGAATTATTGCCTAAATCGGACTAAAACATGAGAACTTAAGTGCATGTAAACACGTTACTCCGATTAAAATCCGATTGAGACGCCCAGATAATGCGATTGGAATTCGGTTTTCTCCGCCATGTAAAAGCCTTAATCGCAGTATTGATCGGATAATGCGTGTGCGCATGCTCCACAACCGCTGCGCTGGCGTGTGACCCCGGAACAAAAACATCAAAGAAAGCGTAGAAGAAGAAGAAGAGAAATGTTAGCCGCTAGAAAAACCGTCTGAGGGACAGCGCGAATCTTACCTGTTGCGTGAACATTACGTTCAATTTATTTAAAAAATATTTAAGAAATTACCATTATCCGTCTGGTTGTTGTTTAAATGCCGGTCTGCGCAGGAATGACTCTTATTTATTATATCACGTAATAGGTCAACCGGAAATCGGGCCGTATTAACGTGGTATTATCCCGCTGAAAAGACACGTTATTTTAATCATTATTGTGTATTATTTGGATTACCGCCGATCGCGGCGAATGTTAGCATTAGCATATGCATTCATTTTCCCATTGACGTTAGCCGGGAGCTAACGCATAATTGTATAACGGTAGTTTCGGTATATAAAGCTAATTCCTAAACTTTGTTTGTCCAGTTCTACAGTGTTTCTCAAGTAAATACTCTAAGTCAGAGTTTTTCTTGGGACTTGTTTATCTGCCCAGCTTCTTTCTTTCTTTCTTTCTTTCTTTCTTTCTTTCTTTCTTTCTTTCTTTCTTTCTTTCTTTCTTTCTTCCTTCCTTCCTTCCTTCCTTCCTTCCTTCCTTCCTTGTGTTCCTGGTTCTAGTCCAGTGGTTAAGTACAGATCCATCAGAAGCAGCTGATACAGTATTCTACTGACCACATGGTGGCGCTGCAGCTGATTTATTCTCTGAGATCAGTTCGAGGACGAATTAACGGAGACACATTTTAATTAAGACCAGGTTCTTAAAAGCCTCAGGGCCTCGTTTGGTTCAGAGCAGAATTAAAAAGCAGCCTCCTCCTTCCTCCTGCTCCATGAGGTCATTTAAAGACCGACCCCAGTTACACTCCTCCAACCAAAGTTTAAATCTCCTTCACACACACACGGTTCAGCATTTAATAGAACTAATAGATGATTCATCGGGTTATGTAATACATGCTGGCAACAGGAGCAGAGAGACGAGAGGAGGAGAGGAGAGTTTGGTTTGTTTCCTGAGGGAGGACTGAAGGCTGGAGGCGGCGAGGAGAGTCGTGTCTGGTCCCTGCTTCGGTTTGTTCAGATATATTTTTTTTAAAAAACAAAACAAAAAAAACACAAAGCCTGGAGACTTTCATTTGTGCTGCAAGTGTCAAGTAGAAAAACAACATCTGGCTACATGTCTGTAAAACAGCTGTGATTCAAGGTGCTTTCACACTCGGGATGTGAAGAGGACTACATCTTCTTCTTCTTCTGTTTTAGGGGCGGTTAGGTAATGTGCAAGCGGGCAAAAAGCAAAGAAGAAGAAGACAGAAGTCTACATCTTCTTCTTCTTCTCTTCTGTTTTAGTGGTAGCTGGGTAATGTAAAAGCAGTTAAAAACCATAGAAGAAGAAGAACAAGAAGAAGACTACGTCTCCTTCTTCTTCTGCGTTGAGACCAATACGAGGTGACTCACCAGGCGTCCAGTCATCTTCGTCGTCTCCATCGTTGTCGTCCTCGCTGATGATCCAGACGTCCTGGTCCTCCCCGTCCACACGTCCCTCTCCGTCCTCAGACATCCTGACCAGGAGGCGGCTGCTACCTGAGCATGGTCCAACCCACCCACACACACCTGGAACCAGGAAACCAGTCCACATCAAAACCCATTCACCTCTGATCCTAATTAACCTCGTTAATACGCTAAAACGTTCACCTGGTGTAACGGCGGTAACCATGGTAACCTTTACTGATCATCTGCTAATAAATAAATAAATGAGCATCTGGTTGAGATGAGTTTCCAGGAGGGACAGAAAAACAACAACATCTGTTCCTTCCTATTGTCCTGATCTTCCCTTCTTCTTCTTCTTCTCTTTATTCAATCTCCTACTTCTTCTTCCTCTTCTTCTTTATGTTTCTTTTTCACCTCCCCTTTGTCCCCCACCATCCCCTCATCCTCTTCTTCTTCTTCTCTTCTATTTCCAGTATATGTGATGCTACCTCATCATCAGTGATTGCTGATGACTTTCCTCTGATGCCAACACACATCATTTTCCAGTCTCCATGGTAACGGCCCATCTCCGATCACACGGGTTGAACTAATATTGACCCATGTGAGCATCAAACTCATCTCAGTCTAAACGTGTGAATCTTTGTGTGTTTTTCTGCTGAATGAGTGAAATGTTGTTGTAGTCGCCGTACGTCTCACATCGCTCACCGAGGCTCGTCACCATGAATAAAACAACCTCCGTGGTCTTTGACTCTCAGATGAGTCCAGACGCAGCGTGAGCATCAGGGAGCGTTTCCTCTTCATCTCCTGCCAGCTCACCTTGCATAATGCTGCGTTACGTAAACAGGCGGCTGCAGCCAAGCAGTTTAAAAAGCCTCAGAAATCAAATCCCAGATAAAACCAGTCAACTTTCATTCTCCGTCCAAAAATACAGAATGAGAAAGAATTCAGGTAATGATAGCACAGGAGGGAAGGAAGGAAGGAAGGAAGGAGGGAAGGAAGGAATCTATCGAGATAAAGATCAAGACATAATCCACAACTTTAAATAAATAAAGAGTTTTGTCAGGCTGAAATCTTGGAAGGTCTCTCTGGTCTTCCTGTTACAGATACAGTATATCCACATTATTTCAGTATTGACGTGGGAAACTATAAACTACAAGAGCAACTTCCACCCAAAATCAGGGACATATCACTTCAAATGATCTGCCAAAACAATAAGAACATTTGACTTTCCAAGTCTTTAAAACAAGTAAATCTCCTCCACATTTCTCCAAACTAGTGTTTTTAGACCAAAAACCAGCAGGTTTGAGTTGAGACTCTCCACTCAGTAAATAAGTAAATATATGAGTGAATTAGATCTGAATTTTATCTGATATGAAAAGGATCAGATGCTTGAAAAAAAAGGAAACTTGGAACAAAACACTCAAATAAAAAAATCAATGACTCTAAATAAATCAATTTTAAATTCTAAATGTTGACTTGGATGTATGTCGAGTTTGTTTTCAGAGAAAATCAATTTATTAGACTAGTTTATTTTAACGAGAATATTTGCCGGCCGATATATCAGGCCGATACTTGCATTTTTCACTGGTATCGTTTTTGGCCGACACACGGGTTCGTTTGCCGATACATATATAGATATTTTTTTCCCTGTGTCATTTTTATCATGTAACTGGAGAGAGAATGAGCAGTATCGGCTCCAAATATTGGCTAATGTAAAAAATTAAAAAAATGGTATCGACCCTAAAAAATCCATATCAGATACATTATACTTGTATCTGTAAATGTGATGTGATACTGTAGACGATGATGTGAGTGACTGTTTTTAGACGTTTGTAGCCGGTAGCTACAGAACCAGCTAATGGGTTTCCCCAATAAATGAATAAAGACATAAATCAGACAGACAGATACAGGCCTTGACCTAAGATCTCGCTCATCCTGGCGAGGTTTCAGTTTTTCCTAGTTGTTCTCCGTTGGGAACTGATCCTGATCCTGCAAAGATAAGATGGTCACGAGTCTTAAAGTGGTGATGAAAGAAGAGCACCACCAGACGTAGACGTCATCCGAGACGACGTGGAGCTGAATTAGTTTACAACTTAAGGGCTGATGTCAGAGGAGAGACATGTCCAGAGTCTGATATCATATCGGTTGTAAAACATAATGACAGGAAATAACTTTAAAGGCTGTGGAGAGCGCGTGAAGACGTTTTATCTGAACAGCTTCTTCATCTCTACATGAATGGAGGGAAGTTTGAGGTTTAACCCATCACAGACTTACTTGACTTGTTTCTGTAAACGAGCAAAAACTGGTGGAACTTGTCTCCATTAACGTCCAGATATTTACCAACCTGACACAGACGACTTCCTTTACTCCTTCAAACCATCTGTCTTCTCTGGCTAAGGTCAAGTGTAGGTGTTACTCCCTGCAGAGACGTATATTATAGAGAGTCTGATCTGTCCCTCTGTGCTGATTGGTTCTGAGCTGGTCACATGTTTCATGGGCGCCATGTTGGATACATCTAACCAATATTCACCCACAGAGAGGTGGCAACAATTTAGAAAAAAGTTGGATTAAAAGTTAAATATGCACATGCTCAGTCTATGGCTCCAGCACAGGATCAGGAAAACACGGAGGAAACTCCACCGTTTCCCCAGTGAACAAAAACAGAGAAAGTTATGGAGCAGAAGATTAAAAGGAAGAACTGGACGTCAGCTGGTTTCTCTCTATTATGTGATGAGGTAAATGTCAATGTCTCTGTTTGACGTTTGTTAAGATTTTATATAGAAAAATAAAGTCACACCATCATTAATGTGAACCTTGATCTCAAAAACACCACTTTACAAATGAATTAAGTCTGAAGTAAGCCTAGCCTTATGCTAGCTCTATGCTAGCCTTATGCTAGCCTTATGCTAGCTAGTTATCTAGACTAAAGACTTAGAAAAATAGCAGCTAGCGTCATATATACTGTGAAACCCATGTGTTCATGTGATTTATGTCCATGTAGATGGACACATTTAATTGACGTAGCTTTACCTTAAGTTACTGCTAAGTTATTATGGCTAGCATGCTAATGCTATAATGATAATTTGAACCTTTTAACGGTGATGGATGAACACGGGGACTGAGGAGAAGGTAAACACAGCCCCATGACTGATGAGGTGATTGGGCTACAAAGCATTTTACAGCTCATTTAAGATATTTAAAGGAAGTAGACGCTGGGATATTTAAGTGAGGACCTTTTACATATTGACAGACGTTGGTAATAACATTTATAGGCCCGTTAATGGTGGAAATAAGACATTTATTTCAACATAGAGTTACACTGTAGAATCTAACCTCTGATGTAGCAAACATGGCGCCATGATTTGAGTTGGACAGACTCTCTCTAAAATACGACTGTGAAGACCTGGATGATGTTTATAAGCTGAGGTAGTGAAGCAGAGCTATGACATCTTTGTCTCCACAAACACCAAGCGATCGACGTTCAGGTGAAACAGCACGAGGACGAAACTTTCCCACTCTGGAATGTGTAGTTCCAGGCTCTGAAAACGTCTCCATCGGCCCGTAATGAATCCAAAAGAGGTTTGGATACACCAGGACCAAAGGAGGTGAAAAACACAAGATTTACTACTTGCTAAATAAAGTTGCAGGTCTTCTAGGGGAGGATCTGTTTTAAAGTAGGCCACATGAAGCTGCAGCAGACGTACAGTGCAGCTGGTGATTAGCCCAGATAACTTAGAAGTCAAATCCAGCCAGAAAACCACTTGATTCGCTGCCATCGAGCTTTATGTAACTTTATATTCCCCCAGGAAAACAGGCCAAACTGTTCTGTTCATGTCAGGCTGTAAAATAAGCGTTACATAACGTCCAGTAGACTTCTGCTACGAGGAGACGCTTCGTGTTAGCGAGTCAGACGCATTCCTCTTTTCCTTCCTTCTTCACGTGACCCTTTTTAAACCACCTGGACGTGTCAACATCTGCACAGACATAAAGTAGAAGCCCTGCAGCGACGCACTGGAACTCATGTAGAAATCTACAGGTGTCAATTCAACGTGAGGTGAGATGTGTTCGGCAGAGCTTTGATTTACACCACTTGCTTGTATTAAACTGCTCTGAGCACGTGAGGAAAATACCTCAGCATGTCCTGGACAGTCCTCCAGCCAATCACAGCGTCAGAACAAGTAAATTAGGAAAATGTTTACATTTAATAAATTATCGGTTTAAAAAAAAGTGAGTGTAATTTATTGCTGTTGAGTCCAGGGTTTCTGTGTTGTGTTCTGACCACGTCTCTGAATAAATAGTGGATAAATTAGGGGCAGAAGTTATTTTAATTTAAAACGTGCAGTCTTCATAATTTACGTACTTGTGGACCAGATTAGACCCTCTGGCGGCTGCTTTTGGCCCGCAGGCCGTATGTTTGACACCGGTTATTTCCACTCAACATCTTTTACAACAGACTCTAAACTTCTCACTTCTAATCCAACTCCACGTTGCTCAGACGACGTGTACGACGACTGTTACTCTTCTATCCACGTCATGCTAAGCCCCGCCCACAAACGATCTGATTGGCTCGACATATCATCAGCTCTCAAATGAGAAACTACAGATAAATTCTTCTCCAGAAAAAAAAATAATAAATAAAAGTTGCAGAAGAAAGACTTTGACAGTCCTCCAACCAACCAGAGCCATTTTGTCGTTGATAAATTCAACTCCACGTAAAGCCCCGCCCACATGATTTGATTGGCTGAACGACATCAACAAACAATGATCTTTTTAATCCATTATTGAGTCAATTAGTTTCTGAGAAGTCGATTAATCCTTCGGTTAATCTTGAAAATGATTCCCGACTAGCATAACATCACAAGATTATCTGAAGCCTCCAGTGGCCACAACTGGTACTGCAGAGCCCAAACTGGACCAAAGCGTAACCACCGACCCACTAACAAACAACAAACCCTCCAGGAACGGTACAAAACTATTAATGCACCATTTAAACAGACTCTTACCAAAAGTTGATCTATTTAGTCAATTTATCCACTAAGGTTCATGTGAACTTTCACTGCCAGACATGAAACTCTAACAGGAAACTGTGCCACATGCATGAAATGATTCCACACAAACAAAACACAATCAAGATCTTCTCAGAACACGTTGTTATTCTCAGACCCGACCAATCGAACCAGTAATCATGCACAGAAAAACCCAAACTAGAGAGTGAACTTATGAAACATGAAAACTGTTGAAACTCTCTTGAAAGGTTGAGGAGGGTTGAGAAGGAAAAAAAAACATTTTGTGTTGTACCTCCCACCCCTACACAGTCCTACCTTACGTAACCCTCACAGAGCAGGAGGGCCGAGGGGGGGGGGGCTCCAAGGACGTCTGATTCAGCCGACGCTGCCTCCTAGAGAACAGCTTCAGCCGGGGAGCGAGGAGACATTTAAATTCAGCGAATATGGAAACCTTATGCTGTGAGATGAAGGATGATGGACAAAGACAGAGGGGGGGGGGGGGGCAGTCTGTCTGATGCCCTAAAACCTCCCCCATCACCACAGGGGGGAAGGGGCACGGTAACCTAAATGTCTAAACAGGACAACATGTGGTGCCCCCCGCCCCCTAGCTCATTAAAAACTGGTCTTAGTCTGAGTCTGAGAGGAGCTGACTTTACAAATAAAGTCAAACAACTAAAGGCCTGAAAGATGTTTGGATTTAATAACAAAAGCTTCACGAAAGTAAAGACACATATCGGA
This sequence comes from Mugil cephalus, assembly GCF_022458985.1. NCBI lineage: Eukaryota > Metazoa > Chordata > Actinopteri > Mugiliformes > Mugilidae > Mugil > Mugil cephalus. The sequence goes on from NC_061770.1 coordinate 26,145,991, forward strand.
AACAACACAAATCTCTCAAACTGAGTCATGCTAACCACTGCTAAAGGTTGCCAACGCCGTGTTAAGGGTGGAGCGTTTTTGGAAATCCACCTGATTTTGATTTATAGATCTATATGAGCAGAAACACACGTACAGATGGACATGCTAGACCATTAGCATCACCATTAGCATCACAATTAGCATCACCATTTGCATCACTGTTAGTATCACCGTTAGTTTCACGGTTAGCATCACAAGTAGCGTCACTGTTAGTATCACCGTTAGTTTCAGAGTTAGCATCACCATTAGCATCACCATTTGCATCACTGTTAGTATCACCGTTAGCATCATCATTAGCCTCACCATTAGTATCACCATTAGTTTCACGGTTAGCATCACCATTAGGATCGCGATTAGCATCGCTGTTAGCATTGCCGTTGGCATCACCATTGCCATTACTACCTGTGTGCGTATTAGCTTCACTATTAGTGCTGCCATTAGCAGTGCAATTCGTATCACCACTATCATTGCCATTAGCATCTCTGCTAACATCTCCACTAGTTTGGCCATTAGCATCACTGCTAGATCACCATTAGCATCAACACTAGTGTTTCCATTAGCATCTCCGCTAACATCTCCACTAGTTTGGCCATTAGCATCACTGCTAGAGTCACCATTAGCATCAACACTAGTGTTTCCATTAGCATCTCCGCTAACATCTCCACTAGTCCATATAAATATCAGTAGAACTGACACATGTCAATGTTCATGGATCATTTGTCATTTAGCTCATATGGGTCATTGAGTCCAATCGTCTTTAATTTGATGTGATAATGAACATTTTCCTGATCCTGATTCCTAACGAGTGCTGCAGCAACAGTTTGAGGTTTGGGTGAGAAGACAAGAGGAGAACAGGTGCACGCAAACGCTAAGCACCCGAAATACCCACTTTCCATATGTTCCCAAAGACGTGGAGTCTGGAACGCCCCTGAGAGCGAGAGGCGGAAAGCAAGAAATAAAGTTAATGATATAGAAGTGGTGGTGGTGGGGGGGGGGCAGTGAGAAGACAGCTGCTTGCATAAGCTGGCTTACATAAGATCTGGCTAATAATGCCACTGTACAGCTTACTAGAAAAGAAGTTACACAAGATGCCGAGACGCGTCACACAATGTGCTGCTGTACATTTCCTTTAAACACAACGGCTTCACACGTCGCGTTCAGCTTCTAACACGACCTCATTACAAACCCTGCAGGAGCTCAGGCCAGGTTTAAACTTATCACAACACAAGGTCCTACAACAAAACTGACTGGACACAATCTGTTCTTAAAGCCAACAAACAGCAGGAATGTGTGTGGCTCTGCATGTCAGAGGTGGACCGATGCCGGTCATGAGGAGAATATTAAAAAGCGGCTCTGAAAGTGGATATTGTATAACGCCTCCTTTTAATATTAAACTGGCTTACACACTCAGACGATCTGCATCACACACCCGCTTGTATAACAGAATTACACAATGCTGAAGCCTGGTGGAGGCTGGGGAGGGGGGGTGGCAGGGGGGAGACAGGGGGGGAGGCAGGGGGGAGGCAGGGGGGAGACGGGGGTTAACCAATCGAGTCAGGTCACTTTCATCCATAGACAAAACACAAACACACAACTACACATTCAGCCATGAACCTTCATTATTATTATTATCAGCTCGGGTTAAAGTTTTATTTCCTGATTTATTTACTAAAAATAAACATATACGTGTCATTAATGATCAAACTGATGTTTAAACAGGACAAACATGAATTAAAACTCAGTTTGTTTTAATTAGTTCTGAGTGTGACTGAACTTAACAATAATAAAGTCATGAGCATCACAGATTAGCATCATTAGCATAGCGCTAAACTGGTAGAAAGATCAATCCCTCCCTTCTCTCCAGCCAATCATGGAGGCGTTAGAGGGTCACTGAGTTTGTTTAGGGTTGACGTGGGGACATCATGGGGGGGAGGGAGGGTCCTTTGACCTCTAGATAGAAAAAGCTCCAGCAGAAGAAGAAAACTGGACTGAAGCCAACGAGCTGAGTTTAACTATTTCATTTGAAAAGATCATTGACCTTAGTGTCGTTAAAGCATAAAGCATTTAGATTCATTCACTTTATTTAGTTCAGATGTTTAATTTAATTAGTGTTAGCCATAAGCTATCAGCATCTCCGCTAATATCTCTCTAGGGTTTACATTAGCATCATCATTAGCATCTCCACAAGTGTTTACATCAGTATTACCACTAACTTCTCCACTAGCATCACTGTAAGTGTTGCTATTAGCATCATTATTAGCATCACCATTGGCATCACTATAGGTATTGGCATTAGCATCACTATTAGTGTCATCACTAGTGTTGCTATTAGCATCACCATTCGCATCTCCAATAGTGTTACCATTAGCGCCACCACTAGCATCACCACTAGCATCGCCATTAGCATCACCGTTAACATCTCCACTAGTGTTGCCATTAGCATCACCACTAGCATCTCCACTAGTGTTGCTATTAGCATCACCACTAGCATCTCCACTAGTGTATCATTAGCATCACACCAACATATCCACTAGTGTTTCCATTAGCATCAACATTAGCATCTGCTGTTGACTAGCTTCACCTTTAGGAAGTGTTCACCAACTTCTTCTTCTACTACTTCTTGGAAGTTTAGAAGTTTGGAGCTCCAGGTTGTATTACTGCCCTCTACAGGATAAAAGTATTAACGTCTCTGAGGCGTCTGTGTCTGTGGTTAATGAATTTCCTCATCTGTTTGGGTAAAAGGTTTTTCTTATCGTAAACATTGCGACACGTTGATGTATTTACGACACAAACGGTTTGAAAGAGGAGTGAAAGAAGCAAAAGTTTGGAGACAGATCCTCATTGAATAGAATGAGAATCTGTCTCCAAACCTATGAATATGTCAAAGTGGAAAAACCCCAGAGATTCATCATCCAGAGACACGCTGAGATTCTCCAGGACACTGAGTCAGGACTGACCAGCAAACGTGTTGAAAATAGAACAACAACACAACAACACAACACGGGGCTGTGATACAGAGTAAAAAACGACGCATGCAACAGCGAACAGAACGTGCACACAGATCAAAACAGCGCAGTGCCTACACAACACGCACAAACATCAGCGGAGAAGACAGTTATCAAAGCACACAGAGCTAAGAAACCAAGACCCCTCCACTCTCCTCCTCCACCACCTCCTCCTCCTCCACCAAAACCTCCTCCACCTCCTCCACCTCCTCCACCAAGACCTCCTCCTCCTCCTCCACCTCCTCCTCCACCTCCTCCTCCACCAAGACCTCCTCCTCCTCCTCCTGCTCCTCCACCTCCTCCTCCACCAAGACCTCCTCCTCCTCTTCTCATCCACCCCACTCCTCCCCCCTTCCCCCTCTCCCTCCTCCACCTCCTCCTCCTCCTGCTCCTCCTCCTCCTCCACCTCCTCGTCCTCCTCCTCCACCAAGACCTCCTCCTCCTGCTCCTCCTCCACCAAAACCTCCTCCTCCTCCTCCTCCTCCACCAAAACCTCCTCCTGCTCCACCACCTCCTCCTCCTCCTCCTCCTCCACCTCCACTCCTCCTCCACCACCTCCTCCTCCTCCACCTCCCCCACCTCCTCCTCTCCCCAATCCTCCCTCCACCCACCACCTCCTCCTCTCCTCCTCCTCCACCCCTCCTCCACCTCTCCTCTCTCTCCCAAACCTCCTCTCCTCCTCCACCTCCTCCCTCCTCTCTCCTCCTCCTCCACCACCTCCTCCCTCCTCCTCCTCCTCCTCCCTCCTCTTCTCTCCACTCTCTCCTCCTCCCCTCCACCCTCCTCCACCTCCTCCTCCTCCTCCTGCTCCTCCTCCTCCTCCTCAGTAAATAAAGCCTGGCTCTCATTGCTCGGTGCTTCTCAAACTTTTTTTTTGGTCGTTCCCCACTTTGAACTTTGAACTTTGAACTTTGAACAAGCTCCTCCTGAAGCAGAAATCCTGACAAATGACACGTTTTTTAGGATCAATAACACCAAAGAACACGAGAACCAACAGAAAATAAAAGTGCAGCTGTGTCATCACTCGCATCAAACAGCAGAAGTAAAGTACAGAGAATAATGAAACGCTGGTTTAGTCACTTCTCGATAAAGCAACAAAACGACAAAGCAAATGAATTTGTCAAAGTTGAAAACGTTCCTGCATTAACAGATTCAATGAGTCTGTTTTCACATCTTTTTCAAACAGGGCAACAAGCTCGACAACAGTTTCAGGATGAACCCTGGAGGTTAGTTTTACCTTCAGACTTTTATTACGGTTTAAATCGTGTCTGATTCATGGAGACAGAAGCACAGAGAGTTCACGGTAAGTTAACGTGAAGCTGAGCAGAAGGTCCAGGTTCATCTGTGGAACTTTCCTAGAGTTTCTCAATAAAGGAAACTGGAGTTTGTGAGTGTTGTGTAACGTCACTCCTGCAAACATACATGTTACAGTAGAGGGTGCGAACGTGACATCACAGTCAGCTGGAGTCTCCATGGTTACGGCCACTGAGCGGCAAAACAGCATGAGCTTGAATTAGAGACTTTAACAGAGTCTAAATTGTAAAATTAATTAAAATGATGAAGAGCTGTTGTGTGACTGACTGAACCAGCAGATTTAAAAGCAGCCAGAGATATATTTTATATATTTTTACAGAAATCTGACAAAGAACAGAGAAGTAAATGTATCACTGCATTAGAAGAAACAACTGGAATCCAGACTCAGAAACCTGGTGTTTTTGGTTCATTTAGTGTCAGATAATATTAATTTATCCTGTATTTATTGATGAAGTCAAACCTTAAGTTACTTCTTAAGTTACGTTCTGGAGGGATAAGATAAGTTTGAGGATGTTGTTGTTTTGTCGACGATAACTACTTCAGTTCCAACAATAAATAACAACGAAACAATAAATAAGAATATGTCGCATCATTCCTCGTCAGCTACAGTAAAGCTCTTAGCGTTAGCATCTTTTATTTAGCCACATTTATCAGAACTGAAACTAAGTAAAACTGAGGCTAATCCACTTTTCTAAATCCACACTAGTTCATATGAATCATTGAGTCCAATTGTCTCTAATTTTTCCTGGTCTCTGTATTTACTGACACATTTCACCATGTTGTTGCCCCTCAGAGGGCGTGGCTTCAGGGGGCGTGGCCCCCAGGGGGCGTGGCCTCAGTGCATACCCTCTACACACCTGTAGCAGCAGCAGAGCAACATGTGTTTCTGTTGTGTGTGAACGCTGCTGCTTAATTCTGAACGTTTGGTCTGTTTCCCTCCAGACGTCACTAAAAACACGTGGCTGCTTTATTTTTCCCACTTTCATTGGAAAAAAAAACGCAGTAGACGTGGTTCGGTTTTTTCTTGTAGCTCATCTTTGTACCTGCAGCTCTGCTCAGTCTGTGTGAAGACAAATGACGGAGCAGCTAAAGAAGAAGTCGCTGACATTTTCCTCTCGCTCATGTGTGAAGAGAACATACACTTCCTCCACGTCCCACGGACGAAACCTCGTCACTGGAGACAAACGTGTCCTCCGCCCTCGTCCCCGTCCTCGCCCCCCCGCCGAGCTCGTTAGCAGGAACAGACTGAACGTAAGAATAAACCGAGGGAAAGAACAGGGACGACGCAGCGGAACCGAACCCGCCGACCTCCGCCAGCTTTCCTGGAGACACGGCACGAGTTTACGCCAGAAAAACCCCACAGCACAGAATGAAAGTGTCACAGAGAATGACACAGAAATGAAATAATTTACTCTCAGTTTACTGACTGTGTGTGAAATCAGGGCCTAAAGAACGTCCTCACATGTCTGACTCACTGAGCTGAACATTTACCAGTTGGTATTTACATTATTTGATTTATTTTTAAAGTGGAAAAGGTTGTAGCCATACAGCTAAGTTCCACCTCGAGTCCCATTGGCTGCAGAAAAAAATAAAAATAAAAATAATTATAAAACCACAACTGAACAAAAACAAACAACAAATAGTGCACAGATACAGACCAAAGCTACAGAGAATGAATTATTTAAGAATGTGTAAAAATCTCTTTGTTGGTACTGCACGTACCCGCAGTCTATTCACGCTGTGCTTTTATTTTGAAGGGGCGGGGGTTTTGTTTGGAGATGGCGTTGGAGTTTTCTTGGACCCTGGTTCTGTTAGAGAGCTCTTCTCCACACACCAAGCAGAGCAGAGTAAAACTAAATCCAAAGCAAAGAGAACCTCTTGTTCCATCTTAGACCAGGACCTTCACCTCTGTGGGTCCCCCCATAAAGCTCAGACCAGGAACTTCTTCTGGGTCACAACTTCCTCCAGGACTCACTTCAGATTGATTTTATTTTTATTTTCCAGTGTTTATCCATCACCACCAGCGCTGTCTCAATCCAAGCATCATGACTTACTCTGTTGTTTGAAAGCTAACAGGTAGGTGGACAGATTAATCAGCTTCCTGCCGCCCTCTAGTGGAAGAGGGTGTAATTGTTCTTCCTGTCGCTAGATGTCGCCGGTGTAAACGAACCAAGACTTATAATTAAGGACGTAAAGAAGAGACACAGATGTGTGATTCCCTTTTTAAACAACAGGGGGCGTAGTCTAGTTTTGAGTTCATGTGTTCGATGTCATGTGACTGGACCAGATCTGCTGATGTTACTTAAAAGAAAAGAAAAACATGTAAATCCCAAACTAGGAACACATGAAAGCTTTAGTTCGTTTATTTCTATTATTCATTCAGTTATTTTGATGCTGGATTTCTTTTAAAGATACATTTTTTATAATTATTTTCATGTGAGTTATATTTCACAGTTTATGTTACGTCTTTAATTTGTGAAAGAGAAAATATAGTTTGTAGTTTTTATTTATCTAAATGTAGATGTTTTTTTAAAAATATGCATTTGTTAATAGTTTGTGTTTTGAAGTTACATCCTACATCAGTTTGTTTTGTCTGAGAAACAATTAGAGGAATCATCTGTGTGTTTCCTGTTGTTGTGTTATTTGCTGTTTCTTGCTATTGTTGTTGTTTTTGCCGTTTATGTTGTTGCTGTGTTTCTTGACACATTTGCTAATGTTGCTGTAGTTCCTGTGTTTGTTGCTGTCTTGTGTCTTTGTCCATCAGTTGTGATGCTGCTCTGTCCCTGTTGCTCTTTAACCACTGAACCACTAGTCAACCAGGACCAGGACCAGTCAACCAGGAGCAGACAACCAACCAGGACCAATCAACCAGGACCAGTCAACCAACCAGGACCAGTCAACCAGGACCAGTCAACCAACCAGGACCAGTCAACCAGGACCAGTCAACCAGGAGCAGACAACCAACTAGGACCAGGACCAGTCAACCAGGACAGAACCATAGACAGGACCCAAACAACCAGGACAGCACCACCAGACCAGACCATCAACCAGACCAGTCAACCAGGAGCAGACAATCAACCAGGACCAGTCAACCAATACCAGTAAACCAGGGCCAGTCAACCAACTAGGACGAGTCAACCAGGACCAGTCAAACAGGACCAAGACCAGGACCAGTCAACCAACCCGGAACAGGACCAGTCAACCAACTAGGACGAGTCAACCAGGAGCAGTCTTGTCGGTAACATCGCTACAAACCCACTCACCGTCTTTAACCCAGGGAACGGAAATATAAAACACAGAGACTCGGTCCTGTCCTCTCTGGTTTCTAAGGTCGGTTCAGTCCAGAGGAAGCAGCTGTTCCTACTCCTGTCTCTGTTTCTGTCTTTGTTTCCTTCGGCTTCATTCAACTCAACAACAACCAACAACCGAGTCTCACCTTCGGGCTCCGGATCCGCGTCGAGTCCGTCCAAGGAGCCGGGGACGAGAGGAGGAGGCTCAGAGACCGAGAGACCGAGGGACCGGGTCTGGTCCGGGTTCATGGACGCGAAGGAGGGTGGGGGTCGGTCCTCATGGTCCCTGGAAGCTCTGCACGCACTAAAGTTCCGGAGAGAACCGCAAGAGACGAAGAGACAAACACACAAAGTCCCTTCATTCACTACACACATGATTCAATTCATAATATTAACAGGGAGAAGAGTTTAGAGACACTTTAAACTGATACTGAGTCATTTTAATTCGTTCATTGACTTTAATTCTAAAAGGAGAATAGAGAATAAATCTGAATGTAGAGGTTAAAAATTTCATTTTGAAGCATCATTTTTACATTTTGAGGTCATTTTTATTCTTTAGTGTTTTTTTGTTTTATTATTTTTTTGTCTCGTGTTCAGCATTTTGTTTCGGCTGTTTTTAAATTACTCTGTAAATAAAGTTGAGTTGAAAATTTTGAGGAAAAAAAGCCAAATATCTGAATCAGAATCTGAAGGAATCAGAAATTTGATATTAAAGTCAGAATTTTGAGAAATTAATCTGAACGCTCAGATTTTAATCAGTTTAATTTAAATGTTAAATTTCTGAGATTAAAGTTGAAGAGAAAAAGACAAAATCTTGAGAAAAACCACGTGAAAATTTGAGATAAAAATCATCTTAATGTCAGAATTCAGAACCTCAGACAAATCTGACCGTGAAATACACACAGTGATAAATTAAATCCCAACTCTTCTCCAGTGGCTCCAGGATTCTTCTCCTTCTTCCATTCAGCGCCATCTAGTGGACAGAGCTGCACACAGCAGCAGCATCACAGCATCACAGCAGCAGCAGCATGTCCACCGGGACACGAGGGACATCTGAACACTCACACATACACACCAGGATGATACTTCCTCATGTTTCACTGGGTTTTTGTTTTTTGACAAAGTTCAAACACTCGATGTCTGAATAAACTCCTGGATTCGTGCTGGAGGAGGCGACGTGCTCACAGTTCAACTCTGGACCATTTTATTTCACCTGCACATCATCAAATTCTACTATTGTCCACATTATAAAACACGTAAACTTTTGGCTCAGGTTTGTCTCCAGCTGGACTCAGAAGAGAAAGTCCACAACTAATTCCTGTTGTTTTTGAGGCGCTGGAGTCAGTTCTGTCTGCACCACCTCAACCTCGTGACACCAAAACATTTATTTCAAATGCATCTTCATTTCTTTAAGACGAGATTAAGAATCTGATTTTAAGATCTTCTAGAAAATATAAAAATTGGAAGTAGTTCTTGAAATAAATGATGTGGACGCAGGGATTATTTCACTGTATTTTAAAATTTAAGCCCCAATATGTAACCAAAATATAAAACTGTTTTATATCTTAATGTCAAAGCAGAATTGGAAACGATGAAATCCCAGAAAAGTTGATAAGAATAAATAAACAAGTGTATAGACCCTTGGCTACCACTAGATGGCAGACAAAACGAGGACAACAGGTGTAAATGAAGCAGAATAAGCTGCGACGTCCCCGTTTGAGGACGCGGGGTCTCGTTTGTGTGTGGTGAGACTACAGGGTGTTTGAGGGACGTCCTGTGGAGACGGTTCAGAGAATCAGGAGCTGACTGACGTCCACCTGGAGACGCGTCCACAAAGACCGTTCTTGGTGAGGGACTTTCTGTAGTGTTAGTGTGACGTCATCACAACCCGGCGTCTTCCTCCAAAGCCAGAGGAGGATCAACACCAACTGGTTCAGGAGAGAGGTGAAGGATGCAAAGAGCAAAGGTTTGGTTTGTGTTTGGGTTCTGATAGAATCTGTAATATGATGAAGGTGTAGAAGGGGGCGGGGCTTCAGTCGGAGCCGGCCAGGTGGGGGGAGATGCGGGGGTCGTTCCTCAGCTGCTGATCAAATGAAGAGTATTTCTCTGGGACTGAAAGCTGCAGCCTGGAACAGACACAAGCACTGAGGTAAATACATGCACGTAAAAATACAATAAACAAATACGTTTCTGCATAAAAATCACTCATAGAATCATGAAACAGAAACTTGTGTCTGTTTCATTTTGTGCGACTGCTGAAAGTCGACTAAAGCTCCTGTGACATGGAGAGAAAAACCCAAGAAAAACCCGACCCATGTTTTTCTCTCCATGTCACAGGAGCTTTAGTCGACTTTGTTTTTCTTCTCATGCATAGAAACCTTTAAGCGTCTCTAAGTGCGCGTTCAAGGCTTTGAAATTTAAAATGTGTGTCAGTACATGTGGAGGCGTTTGTGCGTGGCAGATATCTGCAGCGTTTTCTCGGAGCAGTAGTTGTGGTGTTGTTCCTGCTGCTCTTCACTCAGGTGACGCTGGTTCTCCTCGTACCAGCGCTGCTTCTCCTTGAGCTCCTCAGTCTCCTGAACAAACACAAAAGTCACCACAGGTTTTATTTCCGTCTCTGAATCTGATCTCAAACAGTTTCTGTCTGAAAGTAAAATCTAACAGCCTCTAATAAATCTCTGACCTGAGATCACAAACCATCTGTAAAGGACGTAAAACAACTAGCTATGACCTCACCTGGTCACCTAGATGCCTTCAAAATAAAAGCACTGATATAAACAGAAACGCTAACGTATTTATAAACCTACTTCCTAAAAAGTTTAATATTCTTGATCTCGACGGCTAAAAAATCTTCATGTTTGTCTCTTTTTAACGTTGAGGAACCTGTTTTAAAGTCTTAAAATTAGCGTCCCAATTCAAAACACTAATAATAATAATAATAATAATGTTTAAAGACGTTCACATAAGAACAACAAACAGCTCCAAACTTTCTCCTGTTCTTACTGACGGAGGAAAGAACCGTGGACCGGTACCTTTTCACATCGGTCCTGCAGCAGGTCCAGCTGCTCCACTATTCGGGCCTTAAAGTCGTACAGACACATGTGGTAGAGCTGCAGCGTTTCCTCGGGACTCAGACCGGCTACGTCCCCGTAGTGGACCAGGTAGGGAGCCAGGGGGTCCACCACCTTCAGCCTGTCCTGCTGAGACTTCTCCTCTGCAGCCAGACGCTCCTGTTTGGGTTTTAACGACACGACGTCACTAATCCGCTCGTCAGAAGATAAAACGGAGACGAACAGACGTGAGAAGACGTGAAGTTTAACAGAATTCATCCAGAAGCTCCGCCTCCACCGTTCTCTGGTGGCCGTGAACACACACTCCTCTACTTTTAGAGCCTCCATCAGACTCTTTCCTTTCCTAGAAAACTCCCCGTTAGTTCCTGTAAACCTCTGGTTCAGCTTTGAACCTCGTGCACCGAGGTTCCTCAGTAATTACATGCAGAGTCCAGGCTTCAGTTTCACCTTCTCCAGCATCTCTCTGCGCGCCTTGGAAACCTCCTCTGGAATCTGCAGCTCCACCTCCGCCTCCTCCTGCTCTCTGCACCTCACAATGTCGCACATCTACACACCAGCAGAGACACCGCACTCAAGTTACCGTCGCACACAAGCTCGCAAACATCAACACTTTGTGTCCACATCGACACAAACAAACAGATGCAAGTTGTGGTCTTTTAATCGGTGTTGTAACGAATACTCTGAGGAACCTTTAGGTGTGTGTTAGTCCCGGAGACGTGGACACACTCACCTCCTTCTCTGACTCTAAGATCTGGACGATCACCGTCCTCTCGTCCTTCATCAGATCCTCCAGGATGTTGAACAGAGCCAGAGAACCCAGAGGCTTCTCCGATGGATCCACCTGGACACGGCAACAGATACAGGTGTGACTGGAACCAGGAGATCCACCAATAATCCACCAATAATCCACCAATAATCCACCAATAATCCACCAATACGTCCTCAGCCACAACCACACGTCTGAAGCTGCAGCGCCACCATGTGGTCAGTACAATACTGCATCAGCTGCTGCCTCTGATGGATCTCTACCTACAACTGGACCAGAACCAGGGAGGGAAGGAAGGAAGGAAGGAAGGGAAGAAACTAGGAAGGAAGGAAGGAAATGGAGAGGAAGGAAGGAAGGAAGGAAGGAAGGAAGGAAGGAAGGAAGGAAGGAAGGAAGGAAATGGAGAGGAAGGAAGGGAGGGAGGGAGCAAGGAAGGAAGGAAGGAAGGAAATGGAGCGGAGGGAAGGAAGGAAGGAAAGAAAGGAGAATGAAGGGAAGAAACTAGGAAGGAAGGAAGGAAAGGAAGGACGGAAGGAAGGAAGGGAAGAAACTAGGAAGGAAGGAACAAAGGATGGACAGATGAAGGGAAGAATGAAAGTAGGAAGGAAGGAAGGAAGGAAGGAAGGAAGGAAGGAAATGTGAGGAAGGAAGGAAGGAAGGAAGGAAGGAAGGAAGGAAGGAAGGAAGGAAGGAAATGGAGAGGAAGGAAGGAAGGAAGGAAGGAAGAAAGGGAAGAAACTAGGAAGGAATGAAGGAAAGGATGGACGGAAGGAAGGAAGGAAAGAAGGAAGGAAGGGAAGAAACTAGGAAGGAAGGAAGGAAGGAAGGAAGGAAGGGAAGAATGAAAGTAGGAAGGAAGGAAAGAAGGAAGGAAATGGAGAGGAAGGAAGGAAGGAAAGAGAATGAAGGGAAGAAACTAGGAAGGAAGGAACAAAGGATGGACGGAAGGAAGGGAAGAATGAAAGTAGGAAGGAAGGAAGGAAGGAAGGGAGGGAGGGAGGGAGGGAGGAAGGAAGGAAGGAAATGGAGAGGAAGGATGGAAGGAATGATAGAGAATGTATAGAAGATACTAGGAAGGAAGGAACAAAGGATGGACTGAAGGAAGGAAGGGAAGAAGGAAGGAAGGAAGGAAGGAAGGAAGGAAGGAATGGAAGAAACTAGGAAGGAAGGAACAAAGGATGGACTGAAGGAAGGAAGGGAAGAATGAAAGTAGGAAGGAAGGAAGGAAGGAAGGAGAATGAAGGGAAGAAACTAGGAAGGAAGGAAGGAAGGAAGGAAGGAAGGAAGGGAAGAATGAAAGTAGGAAGGAAGGAAGGAAGGAAGGAAGGAAGGAAGGAATGGAAGAAACTAGGAAGGAAGGAACAAAGGATGGACTGAAGGAAGGAAGGGAAGAATGAAAGTAGGAAGGAAGGAAGGAAGGAAGGAAGGAGAATGAAGGGAAGAAACTAGGAAGGAAGGAAGGAAGGAAGGAAGGGAAGAATGAAAGTAGGAAGGAAGGAAGGAAGGAAGGAAGGAAGGAAGGAAGGTGTTTTTTAACAGGACCAGGACTCAGTAAAGTGGGTTCACACTAAACCAAGGAAGGAGGTCACATGACCACCTCCACATGTGGACTGACACCAGATCAGGGTTCACACCTGGACTCAGACTTGGACTCAGACCTGGACTCAGACCTGGACTCAGACCTGGACTCAGACCCGGACTCAGACCTGGACTCAGACCCGGACTCAGACCTGGACTCAGACCTGGACTCAGACCTGGACTCAGACCCGGACTCAGACCCGGACTCAGACCTGGACTCAGACCCAGACTCAGACCTGGACTCAGACCTGGACTCTGGAGAACCCGTTTGAACCGACCTGGAAGGTGGAGACCAGCTCAGGCGTGAACTGTTCGGGTTTGATCGTCCCGGTCGACTCCTTGGGTTTGATGAAGCTCCTCTTGGAGGGGATGAACCTACAGTCCATCAGGTGGTAGGTCACCTCCATCCGTCCCTGCTGCACCAGGAAAACCCTCTGGGCCACGTCTTCGTTGGCGGGTTTGGATTCGTTCCTGTGGAAACGCTCCACCACTTTCTGCAAACACAGACGGTTTAATGCAGAGACCTGGAGAACGAGCTGCTCCTGAACGCATCATCCTGCTGCTTCAGTCTGAGGAAAGTTTCCAGGACCTGGTCGAATCTAATGCAGGTCTGAAGGAGACAGAAAGGCAGCTGTACCTAATAATGTGGCCGGTGAATGTAAAGTGACTTTACCAGGACGCGCTCGTCCTCGTCTCTCGCCTGTTGGTTGAAGCAGACGTGTCTGTAGTAGAGGAAGTCTCTCCGGCCGGCGAACGTCTCCGTCATTTCCCCCGGAGACACCGTCCTCTTCACCAGATCGTCCACACGAGCTCGGCTGAACTCCACCTCCCGCTCAGAGCCATCGGGCAGCGACATAAACCTGTGGACTGAACCACAGCTCACTTCATATCACTGTTCCTCTCAGTCACGTTTGGTGTCGTCAGGCAGAGAAGATCCAGGAAACACTGGCAGGTCTAATCAGATGGACTCTGAGCACGATTTATTAGGAACCAGGATCATAAGAAAATAATAAAACAAGAGATAAAGTACCAGAACAAACAAACCAGGCTCATCTCACCAAAGAAATAAAATACTCAAAACATCAACAACAAATCTAAATGTCTTAGTATAACTCAAATATTATAGTGTTTCTTCTTTCTTTCTTTCTTTCTTTCTTTCTTTCTTTCTTTCTTTCTTTCTTTCTTTCTTTCTTTCTTTCTTTCTTTCTTTCTTTCTATCTTTCTTTATTTCCTTCTTTCTTTAATTCTTTCTTTCTTTAATTGTTTCCTTGTCTTCATCTTCTTTCGTTCTTTCTTTCTTTCTTTCTTTCTTTCTTTCTTTCTTTCTTTCTTTCTTTCTTTCTTTCCTTCTCTCCGTCTTCTTTCCTTCTTTCTTTAATTCTTTCTTTCTTTCTTTCTTTCTTTCTTTCTATCTATCTTTCATTCTTTCTTTCCTTCTTTCTTTCTCTCATCTTCTTTCTTTCTTTCTTTCTTTCTTTCTTTCTTTCTTTCTTTCTTTCTTCTAAAGTTGGAGCAAGTGTTTGGTTAAATGAATGTTATGAGTCCTGGTGTATTAGAAAGGTTTTCTCTAAATAACTAACTAAAAAAATCACAGACAACAAACATGACAGGATATAAATAAAGGGACGGGATGGGAGTGTGTTATAATTAATAATTAAAGGGGCAGACGAAGGAGGCGACTGATCGGTAGAAGTGTCTGACAAATTTCCTCCGTGTGATGAATCATTTCTATAAGTTCGTTGGGATCGTTTGACCAAACGATGTCACAATAACTTGATGTGGATAAATTAAACTCTGATGCTGTGTATGAAGAGAAAAATAATATGACAAAACATCCACTCAGGGCTGAAAATCAGATGAGTGTCCTATAAAGGCTTAAAGTTTGTGTTTTAATAATCATAATAATTGTTATGCAGCGTTAATTACTGAGAATAGAACTTGAACTCAACACTTTTGTTCTTGTGGTGGAAACTTCTTCACGGTAGATTTCCAGGTTTGATGTGAGATTGTGAGACTGTAAAAGATTTTTTATCATCTTCTCACTGAATGAATCTTCTCCAAGCTTCATGAATCTCTTCCAAACATGTCGCTGATGTGTATAATTAGCAATAAGAAGAGAAACTCTCTGTTTCAGCTCCTTCACATGTTGCTCCAGGTTCCTTCAGGAGCATTTCATCTTTATTTATTACTGAGTAAACTTTTCTATTTGTAGAAACTGCTGCTGCTTTTTAAAATGACAGATTTTCTTTCCTCAGTGAGACTGAAAGACGCTCACACACGATTATCCTTCTAGATTTCATCATAAATGATTTAATCCCTTGTTATGTTTATTATTCGTAGCACGTTGTTTTATCTCTTATTTCAGTTTTGTTGCTGTTGCTCGTGGGGTCGGGGCCGTATCTTATCGTTTGTGCTCAGACTTACACAGGAGGTGGAAACGCCGTCCGGCCGTGAACCGTTCTGCTGTGACGTTCTCCGTCCTGTTGACCTCCCTCGTGTCCAGGTGGTCACTTCTGTGCTGAAACCACTCCTTCACCACGGCCACGTCCGAGCCTTAAACCAGACCGACATGAGCGTGTAATGTGAATGAGTGTGTCCCTGTAGTTCTTGGGTGCAGCGCTGCATTTCCCAGGATATCTGAGGCGTTTTAGCAGCTGTCAGAAAGCGACTCACGCTGCAGGTCCGTGAACGTGGTCAGACGTGTGATCAGCCCGTCGGGCCTCACGCGCAGAGCGAACTTCTCCAGCTCGGCTTTCCTGTAGCGGGTCAGCTTCTGTCCTCCAGGCCAACGCCTCTCCAGGTCTGAACGACAGGGACACAGCTCAGTTCATAATCAGCCGAGTGTCACAGTCAACACACTGTTCTCAGGGACGAGATTAATCTGGGACCTCCGGGAATTTATGATAAGGTCAGAGGTCGTCTGGGATCTTAATCCTGAGAGAATGACCTGTTTCTGGTGACACAGAGGTCACAGATAAAACTAATCCAGAGAGAATCAGCATCTGGGTGAGTTTTCTTCAGTTTGGTCTTTTTCTGCCTCTTTTTCTCTTAAATCCACCATCAACATGTTCATCTGGTTTAAACAGTGACAGGTCCTTGGTCATTATGGTCAGTTTTTAGTACCAATTATCATTTGCAAAGTAACTAAATAAGAGTAAAACACAGAGTTTATCTCGTGTGAATGAACCAGATGAAACACAGACCTGGCCAATAACCATGATTTACATTCACATACAGGCTCAGTACTGGCCGGGTCCATTAGAACGATGGTGTCTGACCTGGATGATCATTCTGAAGGACGGAGTTTGTGTTTCTGTTTCTGGAATGAATTAAACACCAATAAACACTAATGCTGAAGACTGGACGTAGAGCAGGACTTTATAATAGAATGTTTTCACTAGTTTACCTAATACATAGTCTCACGCTGCCACTTCAGATAGAAATAAGAATAAAGTTCACTTTGTTTACTTGGTTGTTCATGTCCATGATAGCTGAGGCTACTTTATACTTAATAACGAATGAATAATTAATGAATGTAATGTTAAAAGGTTTTATAAGATCCAAACTATGTTATGGTAGATGTAACATACTGGAATCACTTCTAATGTATATAAGTGACCAGTTATGAAGGATGCTAACAGCTACATTCTGCTGTTAATGCTAACTGGAACTAGGTCCTGTACTATATGGATGTTGGTTTGTAGATTGTCGTGAGGTGTTTTTTAGTTGTTGTTTGTGCTGTTTTTGTGGTATGATGTGTTTTGTGTAATTGAGTACTGCAGTGTAAACATAAATGTGTTGGGTGTGGACTCCAGGTAGAATAGGGATGGCCTTAGCCGAAGCTAATGGAGATCTTAGCCGAAGCTAATGGAGATCTTAACCAAAGATAATGGAGATCTTAGCCGAAGCTAATGGAGATCTTAGCCGAAGCTAATGGAGATCTTAGCTGAAGCTAATGGAGATCTTAGCCAAAGATAATGGAGATCTTAGCCGAAGCTAATGGAGATCTTAGCCGAAGCTAATGGAGATCTTAGCTGAAGCTAATGGAGATCTTAGCCGAAGCTAATGGAGATCTTAGCCAAAGATAATGGAGATCTTAGCCGAAGCTAATGGAGATCTTAGCTGAAGCTAATGGAGATCTTAGCTGAAGCTAATGGAGATCTTAGCCGGAGCTAATGGAGATCTTAGCCGAAGCTAATGGAGATCTTAACCAAAGATAATGGAGATCTTAGCCAAAGCTAATGGAGATCTTAGATGAAGCTAATGGAGATCTTAGCTGAAGCTAATGGAGATCTTAGCTGAAGCTAATGGAGATCTTAGATGAAGCTAATGGAGATCTTAGCCGAAGCTAATGGAGATCTTAGCCGAAGCTAATGGAGATCTTAGATGAAGCGAACGGAGATCTTAGCTGAAGCTAATGGAGATCTTAGATGAAGCTAATGGAGATCTTAGCCGAAGCTAATGGAGATCTTGTCAAACACATTTGAAGAGAATCTGGAAATGTTTGGACTTTCTAAAACTCTCTCTCTCCGTCTGAACGTAGCTGGAAACGACATTAACGAACGTTTAATTTAATGAAGTGGTGAAAAGAAAGAGGAGATGAACAGAAAGCAGAATAAAAAGTGAAAGCACGTCCACCACACACACGTCTGTTTATGTAAATCACCTTTCGTTGATGTGGACTGTGTCAGTGGTTAATACAGACGAGATGAGAGATAGAGGTTCATTAGAATAGAAATGAGGAAATGTCAAGTGTTTTTAGTTGTTGTTTGTGCTGTTTTTGTGGTATGATGTGTTTTGTGTAATTGAGTACTGCAGTGTAAACATAAATGTGTTGGGTGTGGACTCCAGGTAGAATAGGGATGGCCTTAGCCGAAGCTAATGGAGATCTTAACCAAAGATAATGGAGATCTTAGCCGAAGCTAATGGAGATCTTAGCCGAAGCTAATGGAGATCTTAGCCAAAGATAATGGAGATCTTAGCCGAAGCTAATGGAGATCTTAGCTGAAGCTAATGGAGATCTTAGCTGAAGCTAATGGAGATCTTAGATGAAGCTAATGCAGATCTTAGCCAAAGCTAATGGAGATCTTAGCCAAAGCTAATGGAGATCTTAGCCAAAGATAATGGAGATCTTAGCCGAAGCTAATGGAGATCTTAGCCGAAGCTAATGGAGA
This sequence comes from Mugil cephalus, assembly GCF_022458985.1. Classification (NCBI taxonomy): domain Eukaryota; kingdom Metazoa; phylum Chordata; class Actinopteri; order Mugiliformes; family Mugilidae; genus Mugil; species Mugil cephalus. The sequence continues at coordinate 26,164,228 of NC_061770.1, forward strand.
TCTTAGCCAAAGCTAATGGAGATCTTAGCCAAAGATAATGGAGATCTTAGCCGAAGCTAATGGAGATCTTAGATGAAGCTAATGGAGATCTTAGCTGAAGCTAATAGAGATCTTAGCCGAAGCTAATAGAGATCTTAGATGAAGCTAATGGAGATCTTAGCCAAAGATAATGGAGCAGAATAAAAAGTGAAAGCACGTCCACCACACACACGTCTGTTTATGTAAATCACCTTTCGTTGATGTGGACTGTCAGCGGTTAATACAGACGAGATGAGAGATAGAGGTTCATTAGAATAGAAATGAGGAAATGTCAAGTGTTTTTAGTTGTTGTTTGTGCTGTTTTTGTGGTATGATGTGTTTTGTGTAATTGAGTACTGCAGTGTAAACATAAATGTGTTGGGTGTGGACTCCAGGTAGAATAGGGATGGCCTTAGCCGAAGCTAATGGAGATCTTAACCAAAGATAATGGAGATCTTAGCCGAAGCTAATGGAGATCTTAGCCGAAGCTAATGGAGATCTTAGCCAAAGATAATGGAGATCTTAGCCGAAGCTAATGGAGATCTTAGCTGAAGCTAATGGAGATCTTAGATGAAGCTAATGCAGATCTTAGCCAAAGCTAATGGAGATCTTAGCCAAAGCTAATGGAGATCTTAGCCAAAGATAATGGAGATCTTAGCCGAAGCTAATGGAGATCTTAGCCGAAGCTAATGGAGATCTTAGCCAAAGATAATGGAGATCTTAGCCGAAGCTAATGGAGATCTTAGCTGAAGCTAATGGAGATCTTAGATGAAGCTAACGGAGATCTTAGCCGAAGCTAATAGAGATCTTAACCAAAGATAATGAAGGTCCAAATAAGTGATAAATGATAATTCGTTTATAAATTCTTTGTGAATCAACATTTATGTCAAACACATTTGAAGAGAATCTGGAAATGTTTGGACTTTCTAAAACTCTCTCTCTCCGTCTGAACGTAGCTGGAAACGACATTAACGAACGTTTAATTTAATGAAGTGCTGAACAGAAAGAGGAGATGAACAGAAAGCAGAATAAAAAGTGAAAGCACGTCCACCACACACACGTCTGTTTATGTAAATCACCTTTCGTTGATGTGGACTGTGTCAGTGGTTAATACAGACGAGATGAGAGATAGAGGTTCATTAGAATAGAAATGAGGAAATGTCAAGTGCGGTATTTGTTTCTGGAGCCGCAGCAGGAAGAAGTTATCAGAGGGACGGATGCAAATGTGGGGACAGCACCGTAAACTCTGTTTACACAAATTAATCCGGAAACACCGACATCCCTAAAACATTTACCAGCGAGAAAGCAACACAGCGATGTGTGACGACTACATCCTCCCTCATGCTGTGGTTCAGTCCCATCAAAAAAAAAGACATCACATCACGTCCTCTTTGAACAAAGCGCCGCTTGTTGTGTTGTTCTGACAGAGGTTTGGTTTCTCTACACACGTCATCGTCACCTGAAGTCCGTCTGTCCTGCTCCTCATTCTTATTGGACCAGGGAAAGTCCCACTGAACCAACCTTCAACGTGAATTTAAAAACTCAGGTTCTAGATCATTTTACAACATGTTCCAGAGAGAAGGAGCTGAATATTCATCAACGATCACTGATCCCGGACCAGACCAGACCAGACCAGACCAGACCAGACCCAGAACAGACCAGACCAGACCAGACCAGACCAGACCAGACCCAGAACAGACCAGACCAGACCCAGACCAGACCAGACCAGACCAGACCAGACCCAGAACAGACCAGAACAGACCCAGACCCAGACCAGACCAGACCAGAACAGACCCAGACCAGACCAGACCAGACCAGACCAGACCAGACCCAGACCAGACCAGACCAGACCCAGAACAGACCAGAACAGACCCAGACCAGACCAGACCCAGACCAGACCAGACCAGACCCAGACCAGACCAGACCAGACCAGACCCAGACCAGACCCAGACCAGACCCAGACCCAGACCAGACCAGACCAGACCAGACCAGACCAGACCAGACCAGACCCAGACCAGACCCAGACCCAGAACAGACCAGACCCAGACCCAAACCAGACCCAGACCCAGACCCAGACCCAGACCAGACCAGACCAGACCAGACCAGACCCAGACCCAGACCCAGAACAGACCAGACCAGACCAGACCCAGACCCAGACCCAGACCCAGAACAGACCAGACCCAGACCAGACCAGAACAGACCAGACCAGAACAGATCAGACCAGACCAAACCAGATCAGACCAGAACAGACCAGACCAGAACAGACCAGACCAGACCAGAACAGACCCAGACCAGACCAAACCAGACCAGACCAGCAGACCAGACCAGACCCAGACCAGACCAGAAACAGACCAGACCAGACAACCAGACAACCAGACCAGACAACCAGACAGAGACCAGAACCAGACCAGACCAACAGACCAGACCAGACCAAAGACCAGAAACCAGACCAGACAACAGACCAGACACCAGACCACAGACCAGACAGAACAGAAACCAGACCAGACCAGAACAGACCAGACCAGCAACCAGACAGACCAGACCCAGACAGACCAGAAAGACCAAGACCAGACAGACCAACAGACCAGAACAGACCAGACCAGACCAGACCAGAACAGACCCAGACCAGACCCAGACCAGACCAGACACAGACCCAGACCCAGACCAGACCAGACCAGACCAGACCAGACCAGACCAGAACAGACCCAGACCAGACCCAGACCAGACCAGACACAGACACAGACCCAGACCCAGACCAGACCAGACCAGACCAGACCAGACCCAGACCAGACCAGACCAGACCAGACCCAGACCAGACCAGACCCAGACCAGACCAGACCAGACCAGACCCAGACCCAGACCAGACCAGACCAGACCAGACTGCTGCAGCTTTCACCTTTCTCTGAGATGTTGATGTAAGTGACCCAGGATCTCGGCATCTCAAACACTCGGAGCTTCTCCTCGTCCTGCAAAACCAACAAGTTCACAACTAAGAAATGAAGGAGAACTGAGTTTTGTGTTTTCTTTGTTTCAGTCTTCTTCTCTCCTTCTTGTTTTGTTTACTTCTTACTACTTTGTTGACGATAAGAAAATGGTGACGTACACACACACAGACACACACTGGGTACCTCCTCCTCCTCCTCCTCCTCGGTGATTTTGGCCATCATCCTGCTCTCTTCTCTCTTCAGGATGGAAAGAATCAGCTGCTTCCTGCTGGTTCCACCGTACAACACCGGCTCCCACGTCTTTAAATCTTCCACGTCAAACAACATGTCCTACACACACACACACACACACACACACACACACTTTAAATGTCAGCTGATTTCTATGTGTCTTGAAAGTAAACACACAAACACATGAAACAGAAACATTACACTAATGCAGTGTGTTAGGGGCATTTTTCGTTTTGTTTGTTATGTGTTTTGGTTCCATTCTGTTCTCTATGAGCCGCTCAATCGTTTGTTTGTTTCCGTGGCCAAAATGTGATGCTTTGTTTAGTCGTACATACAAGTTATAGGACTTTAAACGTGTGTGTATAGATTGGAGAAGGATGCAAACACTTCGAATCATTTAAATTGGAGATTTGTTCAATATTCCCTCATGTCAGTATCACTATGTTTATTCTTAATCTAATCCATGCTACACGTTATTTATTGCTGCTGTTTTACTTTAGTTTTTTTATTCATTTATTACATATTTGCTACTATTAATCTAAACTCTTATTACCTCCACAGTTACCACTCATCAGAGCATCTCTGAAGACCCACCTTTTGCCCCATCATTGTCATTGTCAACATGTCTTGTGTCTTGTGTCGCGTCTTGTCATGGAGCTGTCGCGGACTCACAGTGCAGCCCTTCCTGCAGTCCTGCATGTTAACGTAGTAGTTGAAGTTGTTCCACACGCTCTCGATGCCCAGGAAGTAGTCGCAGCCGGTGGCGTAGCTGGTCCCGGTCAGGGGGTCGATGAAGAAGTTCTCCTGGACGCTGCGACTCCCAGACAGAACCAGCACCCAGCAGTGAACCCGGAGCCCCCGCAGGACGTCGGCAGGTCGCTGCTCACTCTCCTGGAGGGAAGAGGTTAATTATTCACGTGATCGTGTTGATGCATAAGGAGAAACGTGTCTGGGGACACATCATGGCCCAGGTCGCATGTTAAATAAAGAATAAAGTGAAGTCTGAGGGATGAGTGGCTGTTGCTTTTGCTTTTTCTTTTTCTTTTATCCAACAATATTTTTATGCAACTCATAAAACATTGTCGTGTGCTATATCACGTTTCTCTCTTTAGTCTTCGTTCTACATATATTTTTATATTTATATTTTACATATTCTCAACATTTGCACATTTTGTTTACATGTTTTGTTTAGTTGCTGCACCGTAGCCTCTGAGGAAGCTCATTTCAAATCTGTATTGTGTTGCTCATGTCAGAATTGACAATAAAGTTGACTTGACTCATTGGACTCCAGTCACAATCCAGTGATTAACAGAGTTCTGTCTTTATTCTGCTCCAGGTTCGTTCAACAGATGAGAAGATCATTTGTTGTTGTTTTTTTAAAACACTGAATAAAATCCACCCCATACTTGTTGAAATGTCTCCTGTTTGTTTTAAGAATGTAATGTATTTTCTCCAGATGTAAGCAAGAAGAACCACATGCACATACATGCACATATGGTCCTCTTTGCTTCGTAGAAGACACATGTTTAAAAATATTTTTCACGACGTTTTAGATTATGTTTTAATATCTGGGTAGAGGCCAAATAGAAAGAGTCTACAGTGAAACCATCATCGTCACCTGCTGTAGTTTCTGTTTCTGGAGCAAAGCAGCTTCAGCTTCCTGCTTCTTCTCCTCCTGTCGGCTCAGAAACCGACTCTTCAGCTCCGTCTGAGGCTTCACTCTGAACTCAACCTCCTGTTCTTTCTCCTGTGAAGTCACACTCTGCACACAAACACAACCAAGCAGCCGGGTTCAGTGGGTCTGACTCTGAACTGGGCTCAATTCAAAGTTCAACTAAACATATGAGTTCACAGAGCAAGAACATGCTTTAGACTTAGACAAACACACCATCGGCGCATTTATTACATGAGACTTCTTTACCTTGGCTCACAGGGAAGTAGAAAAGATGTGAAACCACTTAAACGTGTCTCTTTACAATTTAAGATCAATCCGTCAGATTTAAGGTGATCTGGCCTTGTAACAGGTTTTCTGGTTCGTTGTATTTAAAGAGCTGTTTAGGTTGTCAAAATAAAAAAAAACATAAAAACCTGACACATTTTTTGGAGGTTTAAATTGTTTAAATTTAAGGAAGTAGGCGGGTTTACTATGCTGAAAAGCTGCTCAGTAGAGAAAGACATGAAACGAGAGACATACAGAGACATAAAGATGCAAGAGACTTACAGAATCAGAGACTTAAGAGTACAGAGAGTACGAGACATACAGAGACATGCAGAGACAAGATGCAGAGACTACAGAGACATACAGAGACATGCAGAGACTACAGAGACTACAGAGACATGCAGAGACATGCGGGAGAAAATGCAGAGACTACAGAGACATACAGAGACATGCAAGCATGCAGAGACATACAGAGACATGCAGAGACATCAGAGACATACAGAGACATGCAGAGACTTACAGAGACATACAGAGACATGCAGAGACATGCAGAGACTACAGAGACATGCAGAGACACGCAGAGACATGCAGAGACGTACAGAGACATACAGAGACATACAGAGACATGCAGAGACACGCAGAGACATGCAGAGACGTACACAGATGTACAGAGACATGCAGAGACGTACAGAGACATACAGAGACATGGAGAGACATGCAGAGACATACAGAGACATGCAGAGACGTACAGAGACATGCAGAGACATGCAGAGACGTACACAGATGTACAGAGACATGCAGAGACATACAGAGACATACAGAGACATACAGAGACATGCAGAGACATACAGAGACGTACAGAGACATACAGAGACATGCAGAGACATACAGAGACATACAGAGACATGCAGAGACACGCAGAGACATGCAGAGACATGCAGAGACTTACAGAGACATACAGAGACATGCAGAGACTTACAGAGACTTACAGAGACATACAGAGACATGCAGAGACACGCAGAGACATGCAGAGACGTACACAGATGTACAGAGACATGCAGAGACGTACAGAGACATACAGAGACATGCAGAGACATGCAGAGACACGCAGAGACGTACACAGATGTACAGAGACATGCAGAGACATACAGAGACATACAGAGACATGCAGAGACTTACGCAGATGTACAGAGACATACAGAGACATGCAGAGACATGCAGAGACTTACAGAGACATGCAGAGACTTACACAGATGTACAGAGACGTACAGAGACATACAGAGACATACAGAGACATGCAGAGATGTACAGAGACATACAGAGACATGCAGAGACATACAGAGACATACAGAGACATGCAGAGACTTACAGAGACATACAGAGACATGCAGAGACACGCAGAGACATGCAGAGACATGCAGAGATGTACACAGATGTACAGAGACATGCAGAGACGTACAGAGACGTACAGAGACATACAGAGACATGCAGAGACATACAGAGACATGCAGAGACACGCAGAGACATGCAGAGACATGCAGAGACTTACAGAGACATACAGAGACATGCAGAGACTTACAGAGACTTACAGAGACATACAGAGACATGCAGAGACACGCAGAGACATGCAGAGACGTACAGAGACATACAGAGACATGCAGAGACATGCAGAGACATACAGAGACATGCAGAGACGTACAGAGACATGCAGAGACATGCAGAGATGTACAGAGACATGCAGAGACATGCAGAGACTTACAGAGACATACAGAGCCATGCAGAGACTTACAGAGACATACAGAGACATGCAGAGACGTACAGAGACATGCAGAGACTTACACAGATGTACAGAGACATGCAGAGACGTACAGAAACACACAGAGACATGCAGAGACATGCAGAGACATACACATCAGTAACTTGCCTTGGCCTCAGTGTCCAGCAGGGGACAGTCCTGCAGGCTCTGGTCGGCCTCACACATCTCTTTGACAGCGTATCCGCTGACACAGTAGGCGTCGTAGTTGGCTCCCAGCAGGAGGCTGCACAGCAGGACGGCATATTCAACGCAGGAGCCTCTCTGGTTCTGCAGCACCGAGGTGGAAGAGAACAGGTGTCTGGGCTGGAACAGGAGACACCAACACCGTGATGGATTAAGAGTGATTAAGGACGTGTATGTGAACATGAGTTTGGTTGTTATTATAGTGTCTTATAGAGTTTTTTTTTTTTTTTGTCTGACCAGCTCTGTGGGCGTCTCCAGAGGCTCCAGAGACAGGAAGTCAGCCACGAAGGCAGCACAGCCCTGCCAGGTGTAGAGTTCACAGTGGGTCGTGGGTGTGGGCCGAAGACTCGTAGACACAAACTTCTAAATGTAAGGAAATACAAAGGTTATTATTAGATGTAGAACGCTAGGTGGAGACAAACAATGGAGCAGCTGCAGATTTTTACCTTGACGCCACATTCGTTGACGGGGCAGAGCAGCAGAGGTTTGCGGTCGGGACACAAGTGTGAGTACTGACGCTGGAAGTTGTCGGCGATGGCCAATAGTCGAACCTCGTCAGGAGAGTTGGTCCTGTAGGACTGAGGGCTGGGGAAGGACAGCAGGCCGAGACAATGACTTTAATCCCATCATCACACACCTTGACGAACTACGACGTCAAATCCCTTAAAAGGATGTAGATCTTTACTATCAACTGGATTTGTACCTTTAATGACCTAATTCATCACCAACCATCATTTAGGCTCAACCCCGCCCCCTCCTCTTTAACTTCACCTTTACATTAACACAACATCCCCACAACCTGTGTCTGTGCATTACACTGACTCAGTTTTTCTACCTTATTATAACTTCTTCATGTGTCAGAACTGATCAGGTCTGTTTGATTATTAATAAAGCCTAAAATAAACTTCTTCTCAACTGATTACTATTCATCAGAGACTTCTTCTTGGAATCCATGAGCATTAGACCACATTTATATCAAAATATGTGACACAAAGACATTCGGTCAAATTTGTCAAAGCCTCCTGTATTTCATGTTATATTATATATTTGACTCTTTATTTGCACATCTTTGCTGTAAATTATATATTTTGTGTATCTTTCTTCCTTTTTAAACTTCATGTTTATTGACAAATTCCTTATGTTGACTGATATTGACACTGATTTCGTTCATTTGTGAGTGTGTTGTTTGTGGTGACACTCACAGAAGCTCCAGAGGAGGTGAAACATGGGAGTCCAGCTGCTCCTCCTGGACCTCCTCTCCACTTACGACCTGATCCTCGAGGTCTGAGTCCATCTCTGACCCAAAAAAATAAATAAAAATCACACATCTCGGGTTTACACAACAAGTAAATATAGCTTCTCTTCCTTTAAACTGACGCAAAGCCTTTAAAGATGGCTGCATGTTACTGGAAATATGTTGTCTTAAGAGCAAAAGAAGAAGACAAGGATATGGAATAAAGTAATGGAAATCTAGACTTTGAGATATTAAAGATTTTTTTTATTTTTATTTATTCACACATGTCACACAGTCACATCTTTGCCTTCAAACCAGCATCAATCCTTGCAACGTTAGATACTTCACGGCAGAACTGTGAGACTAAATAAAGTAGATAGATAGATATATACAGAGAGTTAATATTGATAATAATAAAAACGAATCACAGGCCAGTTGGTTCCTCACAGGGAGGAGTTTTAAACGAATAAGTACAAATAAAATGTAATCGAAATAAAACTTTCGCTGACGCTAACTTTAGTCTGGGAACACACAAAGCTAACAGCCGACTTTTATAAAGATTAAGCTAACTGTAGCTAATGACTCGCTGCGAACCGTAGAAAAATAGAATTCTGCTATTAAATATTCATGTGACTAATGATGATAATAATAACAAAGTCTGACTCACCCGGAATAACGTGAAATTAGGAATTATTTATTTAACGGATTCTGGTCCGTGGGGCTCGGCTAAGCTAACGGTTAAAGTTAGTTGCTGCGTTTCCATGGTAACGGCGAGAAGCCATGACGTCATCTCGGATGCCTTCACATACCCTCGGAGATATTGACACTTGAAACGACTGAAATGTGGCATTTAAGTGCTGTCGGTCACAGAGGCACCGGATTAAACCGCACAACTCTACGTCTTGTTTTGAAATAGAACAATAAACTGAAAATAAAATAAGAGTAGATTTTCTTTAAGTTCGCTCTCGCAAATAGAATTCACTGATCAGGCATAACATTAAGATAAGATAAGATAAGATAAGATAAGATAAGATAAGATAAGATAAGATAAGATAAGATAAGATAAGATAAGCCTTTATTTATGCCACAGTGGGGAAATTTTTCATCAACAGCAGCAGACATTCAACATTCAACATCACAAACAGTGCACGTATGGGTGGATAAAGAATAGAACATAAAAATATTCAAAAATATATAAAACAAAAAAGCTTTTGACCAGATTAATTGTCACGTAACATAACGTCAACATCAACTCATAGACAGCTTGGACCCTGGTCTCCATGGCCCAGTAGTCTTCGCAGACAGGACCTCAGCTATTCCCATATAAATGAGGATGACCATTGCCGTCCTTCTGTGTGGTGTACAAATTGGCTTGATTATGCATATTATCGTACATCTGGCAACGCTGAGATGAGGGGCGGGGCTTAGCCGGAAGCAAAACATCTCAAACACGCTAGCTTGTAAACACAGGTTAGTATATTTCAATGACAAGAATGATTTAGCGAGAATAGACAAGGAAAACACATATTTTAGAAAATCTAATAATATACTCACTATCTGAGACCGTGATTGTTATTTTAAAAAAGTTGACTCTGCCTGATATTCACTGACTTCTACGGTCTCACTCGGTGGATGGACGATTTGACAGGACTGCCCACCGTGCAATGGCCAGACATTTACACCGACCTTAATGTGAAACCAAGCGGCTTAGCGTAAGAAAAACTGAATGCATACAAACTGTTAGACGGAACCACTGTGGAGGATAGTGTAGCAAATGCAACTTCTGCTTGGATATCCCTGAAACATACAACTAACGTTGCGCTAGCTAACGGTTAGCATTAGCATTAACAAGAATCCCCCAACACGTATCCCACATATTAATCTGACCTGATATAAACAGAGTGCTGTTGATGATTGTCTCACTCCAATCTTTCATTTTAATCAACTGAAATCGTCTATGCCTGGCTGTGGCTGGTATCCAATAAAACTTCAAGTTAGTGTTTTTTGTTTTTTCGATTTTGTCACCAAAACACTGAGAGGGACAGCGTTCGCCTCCAGCTTCCCTCTGTTTTGCATCCAGCTCATGCCACAGTCATGCAGGCCATGAAGGCTTCTATAGTGGCATTGTTTACCGCCTGGAGTGCACAGACTGGATGACCTAGTATCACCTGATATGGCTTAACTCGCATGCAACCGGTCTGTACGTTTCCTCGTCTGCTGAACCACGACCGTAACGACTGCAAAAGCTGCGCTGGTTAAAACAGAAGCGCCCTGTCAGCTTTTAAATCTTCATTTTGGCTGAAAGTCTTGGTTTGTATGCGTCCGCCTGTTGGTGACCCCAGAACTAGAGGCTAGCTACAGCTGACTCTGGTCCAACAGATTCATTGTGATTCATTTATATCTAATTTGATTGTTCCTATTGGAGCATGACTGTGGTTTTTCACTTTGTTTATTCAGATTGCCACTCTGGAACAACTTTACATTTAATCTATTCAGTTCCATCATTAGAAATAGTGAACTCTCAGTCCTCTGGTTTTAAGGAATACAAACTACTGGATAAATGATGGTTATTTACAGGTGAATAAATGAGACATGATAATCAGATAAATCTAAATGTCTTGGGTCTTGGGAAGCTTGGACAAAACCATTTCCCTGTGTGGATCAATAAAGTGACTGAGTCTTGGCTGAACGTGTAACTGTACGCAACCACACAAATGACTGAATATGAAGACAACAGCAAAACTGTTTTTCATTTTAAAAAGACGAAAGAGAAGCACATCTTTCATAGCTCATCAGTTTTGGAGTTCCTCTTCTTAGTTTCCTCCTCTTCTTTGTGGAAGACCTTTCCATCCGACTGCTTCCTCCAGCTCAGTTTGACGTCTCCACTCACTCCCTGGTCCTTCAGCTTCTGTTTCATCTGGGACACAAATATAGCTCTTTCAGCTACATCCTGGATTCTTTCATTTAAAATATAGTTTACAGGAGCATTTTGCATTACACAAATATCACGATATAAGATCAATATGCTGTATTCTTAGAGTCGGAAAACCCATGACCATGAAATCACCTTTATCTACTTACTAATGAACTCATTACTAAAGGTTCAAGTTAGCCCCAAGAAAGAAGCAAACAACAGCAGCATAAGTGTAATAAGACATAGTCACTATATCCACTGTCAGAGTGACTGGGATCAACGGCTGAATTTGAGGTTTGACTGTAATGATTTACCTGCTGCAGCATCTGCTCCATCACAACTGAGTCATTCAGGTCCAGTGAGGAGTTTTTCACCAGCTTCACTTTCACCACATGCTTTGAGGATGGAACTTGAAAATGACAGAGAGATAAATGGACATCACCGGGTTAGCTTAGCTTAGCTTAGCTTAGCATGGACCCCTACAGGATCAGTGAGTAGCATTGGTCCACCAAGACAAACCCACTGATCTCTACTGCACATCAACTTTCTGAACAGTCTCATCGCTGTCATGGACGATACAGTTACTTTACAGACATGAGTTTATTTGTCATCTGTAATTTACATACTGATAATTTATCTAATGATAGCATGCTAACATGGTTATTAAAAAGACAATATCTCCAAAACAACATCATATGCATACGTTAGCATGCTAATGTTAGTATTTGGCTCAATGAACTGCTGTGTTTAAGCACAGGTTCGCAGGGCTTTGAGCATAGCATTACTGTTAGCATAGTATAGAGTTTGAATTTCCCCACTGGGGATCAATGAAGTATTATTTTATATTTTTTTGTTTGTTTATATGTTTTTGTTTTTTTGCAGTATCTGGAAAGTAAAGCTAAATGCTAAACCTAAAGGCTAACTGAAACGTAGCTTACCATTGTAGCAAATAAATGCTGTCTGCGTATCACAGGGCCAGTCCTCCCATTTTCCAGACTCTCCAAAGTTTGCCAGTGCACAGGTCTGATTTCCACCGTAGTTATTAGGCTGTCCATCTACCCAGTAGTTAAATGAGGAGTTACGTCCATCTGTCCACGTCCAGGAGTCTCTGAAGAGACCGATCCAGGCCCTTTGTCCAGAAGGTATCAGTTCCTTCACCCTCTGGTTCTCTGTCATGTTTCTCACACTGGCCAGGTCAGTGTGATGTGTTCTACAGTAGCTCTGGGCCTGAGTCCATGTCATGTTACTGTTGATGAGGACAAAAGTCACATTGGACCCTGGAAACAGACCAGAGTGAAGCACAGTGAAGAACTAGAGATCCGTGAACTAATTTGTATTTCAGACACAAGACAACTCAACCTGATAAATAAGTAAAATACACATATTACATTTCTATGTTAAATAGATTCACAGGTTCATATGTTATGGTATTAGAAGCGCTGGGTATAGTTTGGGTGTTGTCTTCTTCTCCAACAACAGCAGCAAAACCAGGACCCAGAAAGGTCTGATCATCAAAACTGAGGTTATTTCATCCAGATATGCAATCCACACCCAACTGGCGTAGGTTGTTCCATCCAGGAGAGACAGTGACCCGATTATTTCCCATCCAAGGCTGCACTGGGCCTCCATCGGCAGATATAGACTGATGCAACGAGGTGTTGGAGTGTCATGGTGTTGGCTTTTGAGTAATTTCTGTTTCGCCTGTGTCTTGTTAACCCATATGCCCATAGGGTGCATATTACGCTGCCTTTCCCCGTTGTTCTCGGTTTAATCGTCAGGTGCTGTGTTTCCATTCCCTCTAGAAATGCGCAAAACTTAAATATCTCAATAAAAAAAAAACATGTAACAGAAACACCTACACTGGTTTTTCAGATAGATTTTTATAGGTATATAGCAAAAGTGCAACGTAGGGGGTCATGTGATTTCAAGCCCATCTTTCTCAAAGTGACGAGAATTTAAGAGAACTACAGGATACCGAGACAAGACTTTACCAGAGTTACAGCTCATTCGGGGTATCACACCCCGTAGCCTCCCTGGGAGAGAGTCCAACTGACAGTCGAATTTGAGGATTCAGGAGTAGCAATGGATTCTTTCTGGGTTGTGGAACAATGGACCAGCTCTTTATCTTTGTGGAGCTGCTTGGGGCAATATGGGAGTCTGACAATCCAGTCTACATGTGTTTTGTGGAGTTGCAGAGGGCCTACCAAGAGAGTACGAGATACCGGTCAGCCATTCATCCAGTCCCTGTATAAAGTCAAATGTGATTCCGGTGGGTGTTGGACTCTGTCCCTTGCCCCTGGACATGTTCATTGCATTTATGGACTGGATGGGAAGGCACAGCCAGGGTGAGGAGGGGGGGGTGATATGGGGGCCTCACACTCCCATTCCTGCTTTTTGCAGATGATGTGGTTCTGTTGGCTGCATCAGACTGTGGGACAGTTTGCAGCCTCGTGGGAAGTGGCTGGGATGAGGGTCAGTAACTCCACATCTGAGGTCATCTGCTGAAAAACGGTGGATTTTTCTCTCCAGATTGTTGGTGAGTTCGTATTGAACTGAGCTGTAAATCAAAGGTTTCGATTTATGAGTTTATGTTTGTTCCAGTCCTCCTCTGTGGCCATGAACTGTAGGTAGAGACAGAATGAATAGGGAACACCTCGGACTTCCGCACTCCACAGCTACCCGACCTCGTGTAGTGTGTAGACTAAATAAATTCAAAACTAAATGAAGTTTGGAAGACAAGTGTCAAACAGAAGCAGAGAGTTCGGCTCAAAATACAAACTGATTTGTTCTCCATAGGTTAAAATCCTCACCTTTGACTTCAGAGCAGATTGCTAGGACCTGCAGGGTGCAACTGTCGTCGTTCCATGTTCCATCGCTCAACACATCAACACAGTGTTGAACACTCTTTAAATTGTTTGGCTGCGAAGGCCCCCAGTTCCTGAACTCAGCCTCACCATCACTGTAGAAATTTTTGGACGATATCAACCATCTCCAGCTGTTTATGTCATCGAACAACCCGATCCAAGCTCTCTGAAATGAACAACCACAAACATGCCTCATTATCACACACAAAGACTCTGACCTGTTGTGGGCTTCTGACGAGATTTAGATTAAGTAGATCATTGTTTGCTTATTTTAACCCCTTAGTATTCCAGCCTTTTTGCAGAAAACCATTTTAAAACAAACCCAAAGTAAACTGTACGCTGTTGATGATCTTAGTCTTTTTTGAAAGACAAGACTCTGAAGTTTCTATTGTATTTTTTGAGACTTCTTTGTCTAAGATGTTGAAACAGCTCTTTGTGGATTTTTAGGAACTAAAAGTAGTTTTTGGACTGAATATAAGACTGAAATTGACAGTTTGGACACTTATCAAAACAAAAGAGGCATTTTGATCTGGATGATACTGATTGTTGGATCGATATGAGGCTTTGTTTTGATAAGTGCTGTTTTTTATTGCTTGGAACAAAATGTGTTGGTTGTGTTGGTTGAATCCTATAATGGCTTATATCAATGAAATCCGAAGAAAATGCTACGAATACAGAGCTACGATTTGTTAAAAAAACTACTGCCGTCCTATATATGACCCAGTGGAACGTTATAGAAAATGAAACTTAATGGCTTGGGGATAGATTAAGGTGGAGAAGTCTCGACTCTGGATCACACTAAGTTTGACATGACAAGATATTGTTTATTTTGTCATAACAGTGCCCAGCGAAAGACCGGATGGAGGAGGCTTTTGAGATGAAGTGGGACAAGTATGAGGAGCTGGTAGGCAATTGTAAAATTGTCAAGCTGTTGGGCATGAGGGGACTGCACAGCAGGAAAGCGATCAGGAACATGGCTGTGGATTAAGAGGCGTAGCGTCACTGAATCTCTGTTTCAACTTGTGTATAAAGTGCTAACTTCAAACTTTATACCAGTTTTTAAACTGTGTTGATAGGTAAAACTAGATTAATTCAAAATAATTTACCGCAAACTTTTTGTTAATATTACCGTCATGCTGATGCGCGTCCGGTGCACAGAGAAACAGTGAAAAGGAAAACGCTCACCAGCTTCAAATGCTTCAAATAGTTACAAATACAATTGTTGTTTGTACATAAGCTTTTGAAATTTACATCCTAAGTTATAAAAATGGTTTGTTAAATAAGTTCATGGTTCTCACAGAGAAAAATGTAAGTTATTCCTACTGGGATTTCATAGTTTTAGTCTGGTTTTAGGTCCAATGCGTAAATACAGTTCATCATAATGAAAGAAAAATGACTATAAAATGACACAGGTGAGGTTGTGCTGAAAAGAATAATACTGAACGTGGCAACAATGTAAACTGTTTTTAAGATGAAATATAAAGGTAAAACCAAAAGTAGTCAAAAAACGGCCCGTTATTCTCTGGAGTCCAGAGGGTTAAAGCCATTTCGTGAGACTGATGAATTCATTAATAAAGCATTAGATTTTGCCAGGTTGAGGTTTAACATTAACTTTGACTTACATCGCTGATGTTCCCGTAGACCATTTTGCTTGTATCCACCGTTCCGTTGAGGACGTTCACATCGTCCACGTCGCCTATAGAGGCCAGGTCAGTGTATTTATCTCTGCAGTAACTCAGAGCTTCAGTCCAGTTCTTCGGTTCGTAAACAAAGTGGTAACGACGTTCAGGATTAGAGGAGACAGCACACAGCCCTGCAGCCACAGACAAGAATACAACAGGTCAGGATTCTGATAAATGTTGCTCTTATTAAGTAGCTTTAAGGTGTGACATGTGTTGTTTTTTGTTTTTTTTTTGTTTTTTTTACTATATATACCAATATGTTAATAATAATATTGACTGTGTCTAAATGAAACTAGACAACTTTCCACTTCGTCCTGCTCTCTTTTCAGCAGGTGAAAACCATCTCTGCTTTTGATTTATTTGTCTACTTATTAATCCACATGTTTTTGTCTTTGTTATCTGTTTTACTTTATGTTTTACTTTGTTTCATTACTTACGTGTTTGAAATAAAGACAATCAATCAATCAATGCAAATGTTCTGTATACAGTACAGCAACAGAGATAATACTAGAACTACAATCACTGGTTTTACAGTTGTCACTCATTGACACCACAGTAATAAAATGATGGGTTGTATAAAACTTGCCTGATGCCGCTATCATGCAGAGAAGAAAACAGTCCATCCTAGGCTGCTCTGTTCTGTTTTGCTCCTGTCGTCTGTGGATGCAGAGGATCATTTCTGAAAACTTCAGAAACACCTTCCCTCACATCTGTCTGGTGGTTTTCTGTGAGACACAGTATCTGTAAAGACAGATGCTTCTGTAACCAAGAATTTTCCTACTCACATAATGCAGAGTTTGTTCAGCCGTGTTGATTAAAGGAAGAAGTCCTGTATCGTACTTCTGTCATCAGCTCGTTCTCATTTGCTAATCAAATGTCCAGTTTATCCCTGCAGGGCTGTGTGTTGCCTCCTCTAAAGCTGAACTCCGTTACCACTTTGTTTATGAGCTGAAGAACTGCACCGCAGCTCTGCAGAGATAAATACACTGATCTTTACACGTTTCGCTATTCATGTGTAAAACCATCAAAATAGCTTCTTCAGTGCAGAAGAAGAAGAAGCTGAAACAAACTCTCAAGGCACTAGAGAAAAAGCCATGCAGTTATCATCACTGTGACATCAAAATAGAATAAACAGTAGGATGATGGGGCTTTTAGACCTCCATTATAATTACACTTTTTAATCTGGCTGCCACTCCATTATAAAACCATGCATTCTGTGATGTTAGTTCCCCAGTACCGTTAAGATTCTGGACTGGTACCAAACAATACCGGTACTCGGTATACATCCCTAGTTGTTGTCTGAAGGTGTTGTTTTGTCACAATGTTTTTATATTTGTCTGTATTCAGGTGTGCTTGTTGTTTTAGTGTTAGCTCTATGTTCCTGCTAAGAGACTAATTAGCTAGTAGCTAACTCTGGTACAAATAAATCTACCATATTTACATTCAATGCTGTTCAGCAATTTCCCTATTGCGGGTTTTCTAATTCTAATAACATGACCTGCATAACTGAGAATTTTCATAAACAAATGCTGTGTCCCACTTTAACCACGTGATCAGGCTTCAAGATTTTAATGTTTGCCAACAAATTGCTGAATGGACTGGGTCCAACTCACCTGGTCAGGTTCCCCCAGGTCTGCTGAGCGCTTGCTTATGTCAAATATTAGGTATAAACCACAGGAGAGATGGAACAGTAGCAATCTGAACATAAGAAGTTAAGACGTTTTTTTTTTTTTCCTCACCCTGTTTTAGGTCCGTTAGAATTAGCAAAGTTAATTCTATTTCCTAAATGTCACAATAATGAGAGAGAGAATATTTCAGAATTTTCTTACTTTGAGGTCACGAGTTAACATACATTCCCTTAGTATTTGGTGGGATTGCCTTAAAAATGTATGACGTGGGTCAAACGTTTTGGGTATCCTTCCACAAGCTGAAAACTAACTTGAACATTCTCTAATAAGGAAAATGTTGGTGTCTTATTTTGTTGTTGTTGTTGGGGAAGAAATGTGTGGTTTTCCCACGGCAGCAGTCACTCAGTAGGGGGCGCCATCCTACAACATATAATGGTACATGGCTCATTCTGATGGCAGACATCAGTACATAAGCTGCCAAGAGTAAACTCGGCAGTAACATTGTTTTCTCAACAATAGAATACAAATAGATCAGTAGTTGACATTGTTTCCCTCTGCGGTAAGTTCATGGGGAGGAGATTTCAACACAGTGTTTGATGAACGTGTGGACTGATGACCTCCCAGAACAGAGCCCTCCAGGCCTGCACGGAGTTTTGGTTAATTTCAGCAGAATTAGGAAATAAGGTGGGCTTAATAAAATTAGATCCCACAATACTGACCGATCACAAGGCTATAGCAATCCAACTCCACCCAGGTTTAGCATTTAGCTTTGCTTTGCAGATACTGTAAAAAACATCCAATGCTAACAGCTCTGTGAGCCCGTGCTAACATGATAACATGCTGTTGTTGTGCAGATATAATAGTCCAGTGTGATATCATTTGCAAAAGTTTTGGTCCAAAAGGTTTGTTCCAAAGTTGCATAGCTGCAGCACAGGCTGTCAGTTCCACATACTCCATGTTACTGGGGGGATGTTACATGTGTTTGCAAACGTTTCATTCACAACAAGGCGGCTGTGATGTGTTTGTTATCACTAGTGCCACCATATGACCACTAGATGGAGGCAGAAGGCTCATACTTTGTCAGGCAAATAACTGCGTGGCGGATATTTTTTTATTTATTTTTTATTTTTTGCATAGATATGTTTTTTATTAACAGATGCTCAAATAACAATGTGAATACAATACCAAAAAGAAAGAAAAAAGCCAAAATACACATATCTCAAAATAAGTAAATACATGAAAACAGTGTGAAAAATGGAGAATAAAAATAAAAGAAACCAATTCATAAATATAAATAAAAAAATTAAATTTAATAAATTAAAAAAATAAATAAATTAAATAAAAAAGAAAGAAAAGGTCTTGCTTAAACCCACATACAGACACTCACACACAAAACTGAACTGTCTTAAATGGTTTAACCATATTTCATCTTAAATAAGGACAAAACTAAGATATTGCCAGGACCAAGCTTTACAGATGAAAGCCTCATAAATATTTCAAATTGAGCAACAAAAGCACAGAAAAAATAAATAAATAAATAAAATTAAATTAAAATGCATGTGCAGGAGGTTGTCTTCATTAGCCTTGCAACATTGACATATAGGAGAAATGTTGTTGACAATTTAATGTAATCTGTATGGGAGAAGAATGTAGTGAGTGTATGGGAGTAGAAGATAAAGTCCTCTGGAGTGTGGTGGATAGTTGATGGAGAATTGTGTGGACAGACTCCATTCACCCGACTGTATGATCTACTGGCTGGCTACACAACATCCTGATGAATCTGACACCAAGTATTTGAATTGTAAATAGAATTAAGGGTGAAAGTGGGTGTGAATGTCTGATCATTGATTTAAAATAGTGTCGGTGGCAAACTAAGACAACCACCATCTAACGTTCGCCAGGTGAGAGGGAAGGAGTTTCTACCAGGAGAGACAGAATTAAATCCAGTTTTACTCGTTGGTTGTTTAGAGGCAACCTGAAGAAAACAAACAGAGAAGGATGAAGAATTTTCTTCTTTACATCATAGCTGCCTCAGGCAAGTATTTTATACAAGTTATTGATTTCTTTTGTCATTCTTTAAATGTATAAATTGTAGTAGTTCTACAGCAGTAGTTATGTTCATGATAGTAAAGTTCCTTTTCCTCCAGAACAAGACATTATAAAGCTACGTTATGAGAGATAAATGATGCTTTTATTCCAGGTCTAATCTGTATTCTTGTCTGTGGCTGCAGGGCTGTGTGCTGTCTCCTCTAATGCTGAACGTCGTTACCACTTTGTTTATGAACTGAAGAACTGGACTGAAGCTCTGAGTTACTGCAGAGATAAATACACTGACCTGGCCTCTATAGACGACATGGATGATGTGAACGTCCTCAACGCAGTGGTAGATACAAGCAAAATGTTCTACCTCTATGGCTACGTAAGTTCAGTCTTCTTGTCTGAGAATTACAGTGTATCAGCCTCATGTGGCACTAAATAATGGAAATGATTAACATCATCACATTACAACATTAAATAACACCTCTTAAACCACGAGTCTGATCCTGCGTTGGGAAGAAGTTGAGTTGTTGAGTTGAGACTAGAGCAGGATGTTTGAGGATGAATGTATCCGTCATTATTCTGCAGATTAACACAAGTCACTGATCTATTAACCAGCAAGAAGCCAGATTTAGTCCATGTAGGAGCTGTTTGGTGTCCGTGGTAGTGAGGAGTATCTCTGCTTGTTGTTTTTCAGCTAGCCTGGATCGGGTTGTACGATGATGTGAACAGCTGGAGGTGGTCGTTGTCAAATGGAGGTTTCTACAGTGATGGCCAGACTGAGTTCAGGAACTGGGCAGATTCTCAGCCAAGCAATGAAGGCAGTGGTGAATATTGTGCAGAGATATATACCGATGGAGCATGGAACGACGCACCCTGTACCGCACTTCGATATGCAATCTGCTGTGAAGTCGACGGTGAGGATCTGAACTTTAAATCAAGCAGTTTGTTTCCTTGACCTGAGTTCAATTATTCTGTTTGAAAAAACATAGCTGCCAGACTGAAGAGAGTCTTAGCACATGTATATTATACTGTACACGTGGGAAAACATCTATCAGAATGACATTTTCTTTGGTCAACTTCATTTTTACAAAATCTTTCATGACACAGTTTCTTAATGTGTAGGTGAATTCTATGGTTCTTCACTGTGCTTCACTCTGGTCTGTTTCCAGGGTCCAATGTGACTTTTGTCCTCATCAACAGTACTATTACATGGACTCAGGCCCAGAACTACTGTAGAACACATCACACTGACCTGGCCAGTGTGAGAACCATGACAGAGAACCAGAGGGTGAAGGAACTGGTACCTTCTGGACGTTCAGCCTGGATCGGCCTCTTCAGAGACTCCTGGAAGTGGACAGATGGACGTAGCTCAACATTTAACTATTGGGCAGATGGAGAGCCTCATGGCAATCAAGAGAACTGTGCATTTGCAAACTTTGAAAACTCTGGAAAATGGGGTGACTGGACCTGTGATAAGAAGATAGCATTTATTTGCTATAATGGTAAGCTACGTTTCAGTTAGCCTTTAGGTTTAGCATTTAGCTTTACTTTCCAGATACTGTAAAATTATCCTGCGCTCACACGATGTTGTTGAGTAGATGTAATAGTCCACTTTCATATTGTTTGCAAAAAAAAAGTACAAGTGAAAATGAACCATTAAAATAAACTCATGTCTGTAAAGTAACTGTATCGTCCATGACAGCGATGAGACTGTTCAGAAAGTTGATGTGCAGTAGAGATCAGTGGGTTTGTCTTGGTGGACCGATGCTACTCACTGATCCTGTAGGGGTCCATGCTAAGCTAAGCTAACCATTTTTCTTTCTGTCCTTTATTTTAAAGCTCCATTTTCAAAGCATGTGGTGAAAGTGAAGCTGGTGAAAAAGTCCTCTCTGGACCTCAATGATCCAGCTGTGATGGAGCAGATGCTGCAGCAGGTAAATCACATCCCAGAATATTTCTGACACTTGTAATTACATTCTCCCTTGAAAAATTTATTTTAATGGAACCATGAGTCTAGTTGGTCTCCACACACAACTGAATGGTGGGTTAGGTCTGGACTTTTGACACTTGCTGATGGTGACAGGCTATGTCAAGACAATGTTTTGGTAATATATGTTTAGAATTTTCTTTTTTTGTGTCTCAGATGAAACAGAAGCTGAAGGACCAGGGAGTGAGTGGAGACGTCAAACTGAGCTGGAGGAAGCAGTCGGATGGAAAGGTCTTCCACAAAGAAGAGGAGGAAACTAAGAAGAGGAACTCCAAAACTGATGAGCTGTAAATGTTGTCAGGAAGTCTTATCCTATGAAAGATATGCTTCTCCTTCGTCTTTTTAAAATGAAAAACAGCTTTGCTGTTGTCTTCATATTCAGTCATTTGTGTGGTTGTGTAGAGTTTAATAAGTAATTATGATATACACGTTCAGCCAAGACATTTAGATTTATCTGATGATCATGTCTCCTTTATTCACCTGTTAATAACCATCATTTATCCAGTGGTTTGTACTAATGTGTTCAGAAATAAAATAACTTCTTTGTCTCTAGTGGAGGCCTTGCATATTCCTTAAAGACAGAGGGCTGAGAATTCACCATTTCTGAGGATGAGACTGATTAAAAAGATTAAATGTTTTCCTCTAACAGTGCCTCACAACTTTAAAATAAGGATATAAATGACTTCTAATTAGAATCAAATTAGATGTGAACGAATGGACCACAGTGAACCTGTTGGACCAGAGCTGACTCTAGCTAGCCTCTAGTTAGTGGAAATGACGACAATATCGTCTTCTTTTCCTTGTTAGGGCTACGGGGCCACGCCCGAGGCTCCAGCCCCTTCACCCCGAGGCTCTATTGTTATATAGCATTTCTTCTTTTCTTTTTTCCTCTTCCTCCTTTTTTTTGTCCCTTAACTCAACTTAAAGTTGTTCATCAAACTAACTTAAAGTTATATATATTAAAACGTGCGGTTTGATCGGGATCGTCGTGCTATTTTTTTTCTTTACGAAATATGAATTTTTCGCGACGTAAGTTCAAATTTCCCATTGAAAATGAGGCCTTTGCTCAGCCATACTTTCACCTAGAGATCATTTAAACTTTAAAATGTAGACCTTGTGTATTGGTGTATTAATCTGCGTTTTGAAAGGTCTTATAGTTTTTGGTCAATCCCTGTTCAATGATCATGAAAATTTCGGTGGAAACTCGTTCTAGAGTTCTGAATGTTCATACTTAGAGGGAGAGAACGTGTGTGAAATGGCTTGAAATTTTTCTCTTTCCACGCTTGTCCCGGCCACAATTTACATACTAGACACGTGATTTTTTCCACAGTTGTAGACAAACTTGTTCTGTCTCTCACAATATGCTCGGCAAAGCAGTGAGACGTACAGAATTTAAACTGCCAGTCTCTGTTCGCCGTGAAGTACCTGTCTGCTCTCCATTGACTGTAATGTAAAGATTTAGTCAGACAAACAGAAGGGACTTTTTGTTTTAACTCGCACGTGTGTCCAAAATATTTACTCCAGAAAGACAAAAAACATATCAAAGTCTTCAGGAAGGTCTTACGACGCCCACGGTCTGCTTGTTTTCCAGATAGGAGCTACCGTTTTGTCACAGTAAGCCCAAATGTGAGACCAGTGAAAAGCGGGAAAATCAGCCTATTTCTCCACGTCTCTCTGTGTCCAGGCTCTGCGCACTCCTGTCGTCATTGACGACCACCTTGGGTTGCCACGGCAACCCCTGAGCTGCAGGCCTGAGCCACAGCTGAGACCAGATCATTAATCAGGGACTCCTCTATGGAAGTTTTTCTGTGCCATCAGAGTTTGAATATAAATTGCTAGGTAAATGTAGTTCACATAAAAATCAACATCAAAAAAAGTTCAACCTCATAAAATTCAACAATAAAACAATTAACCTAATAAAATTTAACATAAAAAAAAATCAATCTCAAAATTTCAACCTCTAAGCTTTAACCTCCAACTTTTAACCACAAACCTTCAACCTCTAACTTTTAACCTCTCAAAAAGTTGGACTTAACTTCCGGGTGAGCAGGGAGAAGCCCCGTCTCTATTCATCCAACGTCATCCAATCAGTTTACGCTCCATTGGTCATGAGGCCAGACCGGCACATCAGCCATGGCCACCAACACGACTGATGGAGCTTCGGAGAGTATTATTTGCGTTCGTGAAATTGTGTAATAGATATCACTCGATCAGTTGAACATTGACGGGAAGTATTAAACAGTATCTACACTACAAAATTTAAAAATGTGGCGTTAACTGCGTTAGAAACTAGCTAGTTACTGGCTGTGAGCACCTTTACCCTCAGCTACAAACAACAAACGTGTGGGACTGACCCTCTTTCTCTTTGCCATGATTTCGCAACCCGTGGATCGTGAAACTGTACCGGGTTGGATTTTGGTGAGGGTAAAAAAAATCCCTTCACGCATTCTTAAAGGGATTGGTGTCCACACGTTTGATTTTTTTGTACTGACACACGTACACATTTAGAGTATTTTCTATGCACCGTTTGATGAACGAGGCCGCAGAACAGAAACGTGTAGGTTATAAGTGAAGAAAGGAAGAGCCCAAAGAACCCAATAAACATATAGATATTACACACAGAAAGGCCCGAGCTGGACTCGGACCCTTCTCGCTGGGAGACATCAGTGCTAACCGCCAGGCCGCTGTACCGCCTTTGGAGGAAAATAGTTGCAGAATCAACAAGAGCCCACCAAATCCCTAAATGAAATGAAGGATCATCTGAGCAACATCGTAAATACCGTCCTGCAAATGAACGAGTCACCGATACAGATTGATGCATGCGCATTGCAAATGTTGAATAAATAAAATATTTATTAAATAAAAAAATAATTTCTCACTTTGCATCGCACATCATTGGGTATTGGTTGAATAAAATAATTTCACATATAGACGTAACCGAATTCGTCCTGTGCTTTTATTGAGATGTGAGTTAATCTATGGCTCCAAATTATGTTTGGGAATCCGGCAATGACTTGAATGACACACGTATACGCGCGCAAGCGTGCGTTACTTTCTCACACACAGGCTACCTGAGCTAACTGTAAGCTAACTGTTCTAAGCGTATGCTAACTGTGCTAAATGTGGGGTAACTGCAACAAACACTACACAGGTGAATTTGTGATTAAAGTTAAATTTGGTTTAAGTGTGTTAATAGTGGTAAATGTTTGCTAACTGTGCTAATGTAGCCAATAAGTAGAGGCGGGTAAGGGCTCTGACAGCTTTAGCTATCAACTTGAAATATTTTATTTATTGAGTTAATTCAACCGGAAGTAGCTCAACATTTTAACAATGAGAGGCACAAACAGTCAACAAATGCAGCAAACAACAACAAATTTAGAGCACATATATTTGTGATTCTGCCGCTGACTCCCCCCAGAGGA
The DNA here is from genome assembly GCF_022458985.1 of Mugil cephalus. Lineage (NCBI taxonomy): Eukaryota > Metazoa > Chordata > Actinopteri > Mugiliformes > Mugilidae > Mugil > Mugil cephalus. Next base: position 26,189,131 of record NC_061770.1, read on the forward strand.
CCCGAGTATAGCTGTCCCAAAGGTGCCATAACAAAATAATACTTCATGTAAAATATAAAGTAAATATAAAAAATGTTGAAATAAAATAAAAATGTGTATTTAAACAAACAATGCACGTCTGCGTTCATTTATTATAATGTTATAACAATATTGTAATACACAATAACGCTATGGTTGTAATCTACAACCAGGTTACACTAACTCCCATGTTTAAAGAGACAGTACCCTGACAGTAGCTCCCTGTAGCCCTTTCAAAAATTCCCAGAGGGAATCTTCTAGTTGACGTCTGTTGTTGAGAACTGATAGCTATTTTTATTCATATTCGTTTCATCTCCAGAGTGGGCTCTAACGTTAGCAACACTACCGATCACAACATTTGAATGATTTACGTCCCCAGGTGATTTGTATACCAAAGTGATTTACATCCCCAGGTGATTTGTATACCAAAGTGATTTGCATCCCCGGGTGATTTGCATTTCCAGGTGATTTGCATCTCCCTAAAGTTGGAACACACCCTCTGGCCCCCTTTCTTCTTCTTGGAAACCACCGCACCGGTCTGCCACTGAAGAGGCACTGTCTCCGATGTCCACGCAACGTTGCAGAGGCGTGTCAGCCAGGACAGTCCCACAACATCCAGAGCCTCAAGTTACCCAGGGTGGATCTCATCCTCTCCTGGAGCTCCACTGACTGGGAGTTGTTTCACTACCTCAGCAACTTCTACCCCAGAGATTGGACGGCCCAACCCCAGGCCCTCTGGCTCTGTTTCCACTGTGGAATATGTGTTGATGGGATGGAGGAGCTCCTCAAAGTATTCCTTCCACCGTGGGGCAATAGTCCCCAGTGACGTCAGCAGCTCCCCGTCTCCACCAAGAACAGTTGCCAGAACCTTTTTGGAGCTAATCAATGGTCTTCCTCCGTGGCTTCAACAAACGCCTCCCATGCCTGAGTTTTTGCCTCAGGGACTGTCCTGGCTGCAGACCACTTCGCCATCTAGTACTGGTCAGCTGCTTCCAGAGACCCACGGACCAACCACGCCCCGTCGGCCTCCTTCTTCAGGGGGGATTAGGGTTTACAGCCATGACCAGCACCTTGTAGCCGCAACTGGCAACAGCCACCTCAACAACAGCCAAGCGGAACATGGCCCATTCGGACTCAATGTCCCCCACCAGCCCCGGGACGCAGTTGAAGCTCTGTTGGATCTATCCAACATTTCACAAAATAAAAGAGAAGAAAATTCTAATTTAAGCCTTTTTCTGTAGCACAAAACAAAAAATTAGTTTCATTTAAAAAAAATCCAATTATTTAATCGTTAATATTCAGGGGATCAAACTAAATGCAAACAAAACATTTCAGTGCAACTCATTTAGGATGTAGCATAAGGTCCTCCTCCTGTCCCTCTTCCTGTTTTGGGGGGTTTGTGAAGTGCGTAGAAGGAGGTATTGAGAGGTAGGTCATAACAGAGTTCGTGTGTGTTTGAAAGTCACAACAATAAAATAAATTTACCCAAAAATAAATCAGAATTAAAACATATGCAGCCCTGGCTTGATGCAGCCGTAGTGAGAAGAACAGACTAGGGGACTAAAACATGGCTTGGAAACAACAACACGACAGGGAACAAAGGGAAAGGCAGGGCTACATATACACAGGGGCAGAGGGATGACAAGACACAGATGAAACTAATGAGGGCAATCACTCCAGGAGAAACCAGTAAGCAATCAGAGTAAATCACAAGGAGGCACAACAGACAGGAAGACAAGAAACTTAAGAAAATAAAACAGGAAACTGCCCGGATGGGGGGGATAGAACTCAAAAACGAACAAGGTCCAGGGAGTCTCAAGAGTTCTCATGGGCGACCCGGAGTCCAAGGAGACGTGGCGGGCAGGATGGTCGAAAACAGGCACAACTGGCTTTGGAACAGGCGCAGGAACTTAACAAAATTGAACAGGAAACTCAAAACATATACAGATACAGACAAACAGACAATCATGGCAGATGGAGCGATACGTTGAGTTGTTGATCCAAATCTAATGTGTTGTAGCACGTCGCGGTTATGCTGCTTTTACTTGCTACAGGTATATTTTCTTACATTTTTGCTTGTTTGACTAGTATTTGATTTTACTTGGGAGTTCTGTTTTAAGGAGCAAAGCAAAACGTTGTGACAGAGGGAGGGAAACACAGGAAGGGTTTTACCAAAGAAGATGCATGGAAATAAACACAATAAAGATCAGGACACATCATGTAGGGATACAGTTCACCATTATCAGAGGTATGGTTTGCACATACACCGATCAGGCATAACATTACGTCCACCTTCCTAATACTGTGTAGGATGCAGAATGGACATGGTCCTTCTGAGGGTGTTGACTGTTATTAGTGGGGATCTTTGAGGGGAGGGTCCACCCACAGATACATGATCAGTTTGGGATCTAGTGAATTTGAACACCTTGTGCTATTCTTAATGTTTTTGCATCTGTGTCAGGCTGCATCCTGCTGAGAATGGCTGCTGAACACCAACGTGTGTCATTGCTATGGGGTGGGGGTGTCTGGTCTGGTCTGGGTCCTGGCTACATGTCTAAGTAACTTCCACATGAATCAATGCCAGATCCAAAAGTTTCCCAGCAGGACACTGAATTGTCAGAAAATTGTTTAAGTATTATTCACTTTTCCTGTCAGTAGTGATAATGTTATGGCTGATCTCTTTATACACACTGTTGTGTTTAATCAAAGTCAAAGACAGCTTTATTTTTTGTGTTCACAGCGTATGTGTAGACATAGCGGCTAAAAGTTTTGCTGTACGAGGCATATGAAGGCAGGGTGGTGGGCGTCGAGAAAATATTGCATCGTTTCTAGTATTTCTAGAGGAGTGTAGACTACTTGAGGGGGTGTAGCCAGTCCATGTGTCCACATTTATGAGAAGACCAATTGAAAACAAGACATTTGGCTCAAAGTTACATCCAATGTTGACTAGCTGCAAGCTAGCTCCACTAGCTTGCAGCAGTTGCAGTAGCTGATGTTATGGTGAATAAACAGACTCCGTCCTTGTAGAGAACTGCTGCCTGGAGGCCTGATCTCAAGGCTAACCGGTTTATAATTCATATTTAGAAGTAGGGTGAAAACTTTTTGAGTGTACATTTGTTCAGGATTCAAAGTGTGGGAAGCAAATCAGCTGCTCATTCAAATGTTGTGATTGGTACTGTTGCTAAAGTTGGAGCCGACTCTGGAGATGAAACAGATATGAATAAAAATAACTACATAGTCATAATTTAGTGCCCTTTCCTCATGCTACCATTTGAAAACAAAATAAAAGAAAGGAGAGGTCATCCAAGCCCTCAGGTGAGTGGTGTAGAGGTGTGTCGTCTTTTCCAACGTTAAAACTGCTGTTTGACTTTTCCTTTGCACTAACTACAGGCTAACAGCTCTGGTCCAACAGGTTCACTGTGGTCCATTCATTCACATCTAATTTGATTCTAATTAGAATTAATTTATATCCTTATTTTAAAGTTGTGAGGCACCATTAGAGGAAAACATTTAATCTATTTAATCAGTCTCATCATCAGAAATAGTGAATTTTCAGCCCTCTGTCTTTAAGGAATATGCAAGGCCTCCACTAGAGACAACAAAGTTATTCTGGGATGTGATTTACCTGCTGCAGCATCTGCTCCATCACAGCTGGATCATTGAGGTCCAGAGAGGACTTTTTCACCAGCTTCACTTTCACCACATGCTTTGAAAATGGAGCTTTAAAATAAAGGACAGAAAGAAAAATGGTTAGCTTAGCTTAGCATGGACCCCTACAGGATCAGTGAGTAGCATCGGTCCACCAAGACAAACCCACTGATCTCTACTGCACATCAACTTTCTGAACAGTCTCATCGCTGTCATGGACGATACAGTTACTTTACAGACATGAGTTTATTTTAATGTGTTGTATATTGATGTGCTGAAGAAAGAAGTGATCACCGCTGACAAGTCTTATCTTGCATTTAAAAAGGTTTATTTACAAGAAAGAACAATGTCAAACTCTTGCCGAATCTGAGAGAGCCTCTGGACAATCGTCGAATCCCCTCTGCCATTCAGCTCCCACAGTCACCTTATATAGGATGGTCATCCCCGAGAACCCCCATACACAAACAAAGCTTTAGGTTGTATGTCCTGGTTCGTTTTATGAACTGGCATCTGGTAAATGACCTTTTGACCTTTAACCATTAACCTTTAACTTTATACATCCTTCACAACCCCCAAGCACAGGAAAGGGACAGAAGAGAAAAACAAGAAGATAATATACTACAAATGGTTTATTGCTCTGTTTCCAGGGTCCAATGTGAATTTTGTCCTCATCAGCAGTAACATGACATGGACTGAGGCCCAGAGCTACTGTAGAACACATCACACTGACCTGGCCAGTGTGAGAACCATGACAGAGAACCAGAGGGTGAAAGAACTGGTACCTTCTTTAGGTAGAGTCTGGATCGGTCTCTTCAGAGACTCTTGGAAGTGGACAGATGGACGTAGCTCAACATATAACTATTGGAGAGATGGACAGCCTAATGACAACTGGGATAATGAGAACTGTGCACAAGCACACTTTGGAAAGTTTGGAAAATGGGAGGACTGGCCCATTTATTTGCAACAATGGTAAGCTACGTTTCAGGTAGCCTTTAGGTTTAGCATTTAGCTTTACTTTGCAGATACTGTAAAAAACATCCAATGCTAACAGCTCTGTGAGCCCGTGCTTACATGATAACATGCTGTTGTTGTGCAGATATAATAGTCCAGTGTGATATCATTTGCAAAAGTTTTGGTCCAAAAGGTTTGTTCCAAAGTTCCATAGCTGCAGCACAGGCTGTAAGTTCCACATGCTCCATGTTACGGGCGGGATGTTACATGTGTTTGCAAACGTCTCATTCACAACAAGGCGGCTGTGATGTGTTTGTTATCACTAGTGCCACCATATGACCACTAGATGGAGGCAGAAGGCTCATACTTTGTCAGGCAAATAACTGCGTGGCGGATATTTTTTATTTATTTATTTTTTTTGCATAGATATGTTTTTTATTAACAGATGCTCAAATAACAATGTGAATACAATACCAAAAAGAAAGAAAAAAGCCAAAATACACATATCTCAAAATAAGTAAATGCATGAAAACAGTGTGAAAAATGGAGAATAAAAATAAAAGAAACCAGTTCATAAATATAAATAAAAAAATTAAATTTAATAAATTAAAAAAAAAAAAAATTAAATAAAAAAGAAAGAAAAGGTCTTGCTTAAACCCACATACAGACACTCACACACAAAACTGAACTGTCTTAAATGGTTTAACCATATTTCATCTTAAATAAGGACACAACTAAGATATTGCCAGGACCAAGCTTTACAGATGAAAGCCTCATAAATATTTCAAATTGAGCAACAAAAGCACAGAAAAAATAAAAAAAAAAATAAAATTAAATTAAATTAAAATGCATGTGCAGGAGGTTGTCTTCATTAGCCTTGCAACATTGACATATAGGAGAAATGTTGTTGACAATTTAATGTAATCTGTATGGGAGAAGAATGTAGTGAGTGTATGGGAGTAGAAGATAAAGTCCTCTGGAGTGTGGTGGATAGTTGATGGAGAATTGTGTGGACAGACTCCATACACCCGACTGTATGATCTACTGGCTGGTTACACAACATCCTGATGAATCTGACACCAAGTATTTCAATTGTAAATAGAATTAAGGTGAAAGCGGGTGTGAATGTCAGATCATTGATTTAAAATAGTGTCGGTGGCAAACTCAGACAACCACCATCTAACGTTCGCCAGGTGAGAGGGAAGGAGTTTCTACCAGGAGAGACAGAATTAAATCCAGTTTTACTCATTTGTTGTTTAGAGACAAACTGAAGAAAACAAACAGAGAAGGATGAAGAATTTTCTTCTTTACATCATAGCTGCCTCAGGCAAGTATTTTATACAAGTTATTCAATTCTTTTGTCGTTCTTTAAGTGTATAAATTGTAGTAGTTCTACAGCAGTAGTTATGTTCATGATAGTAAAGTTCCTTTTCCTCCAGAACAAGACATTATAAAGCTACGTTATGAGAGATAAATGATGCTTTTATTCCAGGTCTAATCTGTATTCTTGTCTGTGGCTGCAGGGCTGTGTGCTGTCTCCTCTAATGCTGAACGTCGTTACCACTTTGTTTATGAACTGAAGAACTGGACTGAAGCTCTGAGTTACTGCAGAGATAAATACACTGACCTGGCCTCTATAGACGACATGGATGATGTGAACGTCCTCAACGCAGTGGTAGATACAAGCAAAATGGTCTACCTCCATAGCTACGTAAGTTCAGTCTTCTTGTCTGAGAATTACAGTGTATCAGCCTCATGTGGCACTAAATAATGGAAATGATTAACATCATCACATTACAACATTAAACAACACCTCTTAAACCACGAGTCTGATCCTGCGTTGGGAAGAAGTTGAGTTGTTGAGTTGAGACTAGAGCAGGATGTTTGAGGATGAATGTATCCGTCATTATTCTGCAGATTAACACAAGTCACTGATCTATTAACCAGCCAGAAGACAGATTTAGTCCATGTAGGAGCTGCTTGGTGTCCGTGGTAGTGAGGAGTATCTCTGCTTGTTGTTTTTCAGCTAGCCTGGATCGGGTTGTACGATGATGTGAACAGCTGGAGGTGGTCGTTGTCAAATGGAGGTTTCTACAGTGATGGCCAGACTGAGTTCAGGAACTGGGCAGATTCTCAGCCAAGCAATGAAGGCAGTGGTGAATATTGTGCAGAGATATATACCGATGGAGCATGGAACGACGCACCCTGTACCGCACTTCGATATGCAATCTGCTGTGAAGTCGACGGTGAGGATCTGAACTTTAAATCAAGCAGTTTGTTTCCTTGACCTGAGTTCAATTATTCTGTTTGAAAAAACATAGCTGCCAGAATGAAGAGAGTCTTAGCACATGTATATTATACTGTACACGTGGGAAAACATCTATCAGAATGACATTTTCTTTGGTCAACTTCATTTTTACGAAATCTTTCATGACACAGTTTCTGGATGTGGAGGTGAATTCTATGGTTCTTCACTGTGCTTCACTCTGGTCTGTTTCCAGGGTCCAATGTGACTTTTGTCCTCATCAGCAGTACCATGACATGGACTCAGGCCCAGAACTACTGTAGAACACATCACACTGACCTGGCCAGTGTGAGAACCATGACAGAGAACCAGAGGGTGAAGGAACTGGTACCTTCTGGACGTTCAGCCTGGATCGGCCTCTTCAGAGACTCCTGGAAGTGGACAGATGGACGTAGCTCAACATTTAACTATTGGGCAGATGGAGAGCCTCATGGCAATCAAGAGAACTGTGCATTTGCAAACTTTGAAAACTCTGGAAAATGGGGTGACTGGATCTGTGATAAGAAGATAGCATTTATTTGCTACAATGGTAAGCTACGTTTCAGTTAGCCTTTAGGTTTAGCATTTAGCTTTACTTTCAAGATACTGTAAAATTATCCTGCGCTCACACGATGTTGTTGAGTAGATGTAATAGTCCACTTTCATATTGTTTGCAAAAAAAGTACAAGTGAAAATGAACCATTAAAATAAACTCATGTCTGTAAAGTAACTGTATCGTCCATGACAGCGATGAGACTGTTCAGAAAGTTGATGTGCAGTAGAGATCAGTGGGTTTGTCTTGGTGGACCGATGCTACTCACTGATCCTGTAGGGGTCCATGCTAAGCTAAGCTAACCATTTTTCTTTCTGTCCTTTGTTTTAAAGCTCCATTTTCAAAGCATGTGGTGAAAGTGAAGCTGGTGAAAAAGTCCTCTCTTGACCTCAATGATCCAGCTGTGATGGAGCAGATGCTGCAGCAGGTAAATCACATCCCAGAATATTTCTGACGCTTGTAGTTACATTCTCCCTTGAATACTTTATTTTAATGGAACCATGAGTCTAGTTGGTCTCCACACACAACTGAATGGTGGGTTAGGTCTGGACTTTTGACACTTGCTGATGGTGACAGGCTATGTCAAGACAATGTTTTGGTAATATATGTTTAGAATTTTCTTTTTTTGTGTCTAAGATGAAACAGAAGCTGAAGGACCAGGGAGTGACTGGAGACGTCAAACTGAGCTGGAGGAAGCAGTCGGATGGAAAGGTCTTCCACAAAGAAGAGGAGGAATCAAAGAAGAGGAACTCCAAAACTGATGAGCTGTAAATATTGTCAGGAAGTCTTATCCTATGAAAGATGTGCTTCTCCTTCGTCTTTTTAAAATGAAAAACAGCTTTGCTGTTGTCTTCATATTCAGTCATTTGTGTGGTTGTGTAGAGTTTAATAAGTAATTATGGTATACACGTTCAGCCAAGACATTTAGATTTATCTGATGATCATGTCTCCTTTATTCACCTGTTAATAACCATCATTTATCCAGTGGTTTGTACTAATGTGTTCAGAAATAAAATAACTTCTTTGTCTCTAGTGGAGGCCTTGCATATTCCTTAAAGACAGAGGACTGAGAATTCACCATTTCTGATGATGAGACTGATCAAAAAGATTAAATGTTTTCCTCTAATGGTGCCTCACAACTTTAAAACAAGGATATAAATGAATTCTAATTAGAATCAAATTAGATGTGAACGAATGGACCACAGTGAACCTGTTGGACCAGAGCTGTTAGCCTGTAGTTAGTGCAAAGGAAAAGTCAAACAGCAGTTTTAAAGTTGGAAAAGATGACACACCTCTACACCACTCACCTGAGGGCTTGGATGACCTCTCCTTTCTTTTATTTTGTTTTCAAATGGTAGCATGAGGAAAGGGCACTAAATTATGACTATGTAGTTATTTTTATTCATATCTGTTTCATCTCCAGAGTCGGCTCCAACTTTAGCAACAGCACCAATCACAACATTTGAATGAGCAGCTGATTTGCTTCCCACACTTTGAATCCTGAACAAATGTACACTCAAAAAGCTCTCATCCTACTTTTAAATATGAATTATAAACCAGTTAGCCTTGAGATCAGGCCTCCAGGCAGCAGTTCTCTACAAGGACGGAGTCGGTTTATTCACCATAACATCAGCTACTGCGACCTCTCCAGCCGGGCATCTAGGAGAAGAAGTAGGAAGAGGAGTACAGCAACGGAAAGAACATCATCCTCCCCTATGTAGCTGGTGTATCCCAAAGACAAAACACCCAGAAAAAAACAGAGTAATGTAGTGTACGCTGTTCAGTGTAGTGAGGAATGTACAGACTTGTAAATTGAGGAAACCAAACAACCCATCCACAAGCCCAACACAGGAGAGCCAGCTCATCAGGAAACGACTCAGCAGTCCACCTCCACCTGAAGGACAAAGGACACTTCTTTGAGGATAACAACGTCAAAGTCCTGGCCAGAGAGGACAGATGGTTTGAGAGAGGAGTAAAGGAAGCCATCTATGTCAAAGTGAAAAAACCTTCTCTAAACAGAGGAGGTGGACTGAGATTTAATCTGTCAACGATTTACAATTCAGTTTTGACTTCTGTCCCCAAGAAGTTTCAGCACCATTCACACCTTGACACTGGAGGCTCCCACTGACAATAGCCTCATTAGAGCTCCAGTCATAGTGTAAGTAGCCTGGGAACACAGTGTCCCTTCTTAACAGGTAAGCACCAGTCATTATGGAAATTAGTGGCATCAGTTTCTGGTCAAGCAAGTTTCTGGTGGGTGTACCCACAGAGTTTTCCCATTTAAACCTCAATTTCCCACTAGTCTCTCAGAACTGAAGAAGCTACTCGGATGAGTGGTGAAACATCTTCAAGAAAATCTATAAGTCCAGTTGTCAAGGCCTTTTGGACTATTTATTTATATTTATTCATTCATTTTTATCTCTAGAGTCAATTCTAAGTTTAACAACACTACGATCACAACATTTGAATGAGCAGCTGATTTTCATCTGTTTTGAATCCTGAACAACTATACACTCAAAAAGCTTTTCACCTACTAGATTATAAACGGGTTAGCCTCAAAACCAGGCCTCCAGGTAGCAGTTCTCTACAGGCTACAAGAATGGAGTCTGTTTATTCAAGGCTATATCACCGTAACACCAGCTACTGCCACTACTGCAAGCTAGTGGAGCTGGCTTTGGGCTTAGTTATGGAGCTGGAGCTGGTAGATCGATGAAGCCAAGAGGACCACATGATCCACAAAAAGCAGGGACGAGATCAATGAACTCGACATCCTCCACCATCCGACTGTGCCTAGAAATCTCTCGGGAAGAGTCCAACCCCCACCAGGAGTCTGACTTAACAACTTACATGGAACCAACTCACACTCCTTTGGTAAAGGGACTAAATGATCCTCAGCAAGGAGCCGTCCACCTCATACTCCCAGAACACCCCCCACAGGATGCCTCTGGGGACACAGCCATAAGCCTTCAACACATCAGCAAACCCCCATCTCCCTTCCAGCACCCTAGTGATGGTAAAGAGCTGGTCCAGGGTTCCACACCCGGGACGAAAGCTGCCCTTTCCCTCCTCGATCTGAGGTTCAACTACCGATCAAACCCTCTTTTCCACCACCCTGGTGTAGACTTTCCCAGGGAGGCTGAGGAGTGTGATCTCCTTTCTTAAAGATGGGGTCTGATACCGCGGTCTGCCACTCCAGTGGCGATGCCCCCCAATGTCCACACATTGTTGTAGAGGAGTGTCAAGCAGGACAGCCCTACAACATCCAGAGCCTTAAGATACCCAGGGCGGATCTCGTCCTCTCCTGGAGCTCCACCGCCGGGGAGTTATTTTACTATCTCAGCTTCTACCCCAGAGATCGGACGGCCCAACCCCAGGCCCTCTGGCTCTGTTTCAAAAATTAGATTGTGTGATACATATCACTGCTAATACTGAGCAACACTTTGTCCCTTGGTCACATTTATCAGCAGAATCTAATTCAGATTCAGACAAAGGGATATTGTGTCATTGGAGCCTTATCAAACTCAAAACTGCTCTTTATTTGGCTTCATTTCCCTGATGTCGATCCTAATGTAATCATGTGTTGTTGCAGCTGTAGTGACTAGTTTTTGGTCTGATGGGGTGAATGTTTTGTTGATTTGTGTTAGTCATAATAATGTTACCACAGCGACCAGGTCCACAGCTGCTGTCTGAATGAACCTAAAAATATGGTAAATAAATGCAAAAAAAATTATATATTTTGTGCAACAAAAAATTAAATACATTTTATTTTAATGTTAAAAGATCACCATCAATTCAAATTTAGAATTATATTTAAAAAAACTAACGCACTAAAATAAAAATACATTTGAATTAAATACTCGACAGCAACTAGTAAATGAGCTGCAATGCACTGTGGGAGTTCAGTGTTTTTTGGTTGATGTTACAACCATGAGTGTGGTGTGGCATTCAGTGTCATTCAGTTGTTGTGTAACTCTCGCTCGTTCACTAATGAGTGACTAGTTGCCGCTATTCTGAGGCAGTTAGTTAGTGTGAAAAAGTGAACGGCTTTGATCAGCATCCTTGCTCCGCACCGCTCGCTGCAGAGAGCTGCAACAGAGGAACGAAAGAGCCGCAGGTTGCCGACCCCTGCTCTACACAGCAGACGAGGTGTGGTGTCCATACTTGAACTACTTGTTGATCGTAGTGAAGTTGCAGTTTCTGAGCTGTAACCACCTGAAGAGAAGACAGAAAATATTAGCGGTTATTAAATAATAACAGCTAATAACAGTTTAAGAGGCAGGACCAGGATAAAGGTGCAAGAAGATCCAGCCTTTTCCAACACCACAGCAGTCACACGAGTCCCACTATAGACGACACTGTTGCTTTGGGAGAGACAAGCTTGCAAGATCTCAACATACTACAAAGAAAATACACACCAGGCTGACTATACATGGGAACTAAATGAACAACATATTGTTGTTGGGGGAACTATTGCTACTGTTGGATACAAAAGTCATTTTTTTCTGCACATTGTGATAAAGTATCCTGTCTTCATCCCATAATCCCATCCCATCATTAGTTGTGTGTCATTTGCTACCGAATCAGAATCTAGAGAAGATAGACCCAACTGATGATACTGATTTATAAGCACACTGTCAATTCACTGCTGCTGATTGTACTATATTACACTAAGTTACAAGTAGATTCTATTATTTTTCAGCCCATCTAACCCAAAACAGATACACACATGTGTGCAACAGATGCATGTAGTCACCAGAGAGGGGCATCTGGTCAGACTGTGTTACTGGACTTGTACTGGTACTGGCTCTGCTCAACTGTTGATTGCTCTGGCTGCTTGGAGGACTGTCCAAGACATGTTGTTGGCCTTATTAAAGGACAGATAGTAGTAATATTTAAACACAGACATCACATAGCTCAATCTGGGTATATTATTACCTAACATAATTATATCCTCAGTAGCCATTGATATATTTCAAACCGTTACTTTCTCAATATAATGCAGTACACCACCACTAAGACCCACTATGAAATCAATGATGAACAAGGTGTAGTGTATAGTCATCACCTTTTTCAAAACATCAACAAAAATGTAGAGAAAATTCTTTGAAGTATAATTCATAGTAGAACTGCTGTATTGGACTGCATTGATTAGAACAGGTGGACCTAATAAGTACATTTTGACTATGCACATTTTTTAATGTGAAAGTTTATTCTGTACAAATTGAAACACATACTTGTGTTTTTAAGCAGTAAGACGTTTCCTGGCTTCAACTTGTCTGAGGACAGAAAGGAGGTCACGCTCCTGCAGGTAGCTCAGGTCCTCAACTCCTAAACATTGCAGATGCTCCAGCAAAGGTTCAGGGTCTCTCAGTTTAGGCACTGATTTTATGAAGACAGAAGCGAACTCTCTGCGTCCATGACTAGGAGGACTAGAAGGGATGAAAAATACTGTTACTGTCAGATTTTAATCTTTCTCCAGATGACTCAGAGTCAACAATGCTATGCTTAAGTGAAATTACTCTTGTTCCACAAAGCTTGTACACATGCAAATGGTAATAATCTAGTTTCTGCTCAGGCTTCCAACATTTCATGCTTGTTTCACTTTATACAATGCAAATGCTGGCACATAGGACACATCATGAGGTGTAACAATAAAGTATACATGCTGGTCCTGCATCACAAGCATGAGCTGAAACTGTCTGAATTCAAGTGCCTCACCTTGGTTTAAACACAGAAAGACCCATTTTGTACTGAGTGCCTTTCCACTGCATCTCGGTAGCTGCTCAACATTGGGTTCTTTAGCTAAGGTTTCTCCTACTGCGGAGCACACTGCTTCACAGTTCAGCATGGAAAGGAGTGGAGTTCTTAACCACCAGTTTATGCCATGAAATCAACCCTCACCACTTATCTGCAGAGAGAAAGAAAAAAAAAAGATGAATCATGAAATTTGCCAAAATCAAAATAAATGCTATTGGTTGTGAAAAAGTCGACCTAAACTGTGTTAGCAGATCTCCCCTCAATAAACTAGAAGATGATCTTTAGCTTATCCTTTACATATTTATCAGTATTGTTTTGAATTTCATGTTGACCACTGACTAGTGTTGCACCAAAATTAAAATGTGAAAAAGCTTGAAAAAGGCAGAGTAGGTCGCTCCTCCTATATTTGTGAGGCAAGAGGAAGATGAAAATATTAGTTTTAAGAAAGAGTAACTTGTTGAAATAAACCATTACCAAATCTCAGTATCATTTATAAAACATTTGTTCTCTCTTCTTTGTAAGAAAATCCACTTAAAATGTCTCACTAGCGACACCTGCAAGTGGAGGAGTAGGAGCAGTCTGCGTGGAAAGAAGACTTTGACATTTTGATACGTTCCATAAAATCCAGCTTCCTATCCTAGCCAGAAATCATGCCATTTCAAGACACGCAGTAAAAGTTATGGCCGAAAAACTAGTGAAAATGTAGAAGAGGGTTAACAATCGAGTATTGTTCATTGTTTCAGCTCTAAACAAATGTTGTTCCTCTTTCTCTCCACCTGTGTCAGTCAGTTCACAAAAGTAAACGTAATGACTCAGTGTTAAGTGCTAAGCTAACGTTAGCGTAAATAAAATAAAAAGTGGTTGGTCTGGCTGACTACTAACACTCATAGATATATATCTATGACTAACAGTGGCAGACGCCACGTGAAGACGCCTGCTTTTGTCATCGTAGTTAGCTAACATTTCAATTGACGACATGCCAGCGGATTGGTTTTGTCGACTGAGTAAAGTCAGAGGCATGGTGGTAAATAAAGCTAATACTACTCAGCTTCAGTTTGATACTTGCCTTCTGCCTTCGTCCTTCCTCCAGCCTCGACATTAGCTGCTGTTTGCTCCAAGTTTCTGTGACCAAACGGGAACAGCCGCGTGGTGGTTGTTGACCTTGTTAAGCGTAACGTCAAAGACGGATGTTCAGTGTCCCAACAGCCAATGGCATGTCTTCTTCTTCTTCTTCTTCTTCTTCTTCTTCTTCTTCTCCAACCATTTCTGTCGACCAATCCAAACGGGACCCGCGCTTTTCAAAGCATGCACTCCAATGACGTGTCGCGTTCATGTTTTTGTCTTTTCTGTTTGTGCAGGTAGACGTTGCAGCAGTAAAATGTCTCCTGATTACACATGTTTTGTTCAGACATGCTGTGAAATAATTCAAGACGTTGTGATTTATATTGGATTGTATATATACACACAATAGCCTACAGTGTTAAATAGTTATTTTGCTATTAATTTCTCAGTAATTTTAAATGATTTTATAAAGTTATAAGTTTTGTTGAATTTTACAGTTTATTCCATTAAATAACAGACAAATATTTGTAAAATTACGCTACATTTGTGATCATATTTTAACAATAAATATCTGTATTTCTAATGGTTTTTGTAAAAGAACAGGAATATCATGTGATTTCATGTTATTTTACATCTGATATGTAAAATCATAGTCTCATTTCGTTGATTGTCCAGATTGTTTCTGTATTTTAAAAATACAGAAATAATTCTGTTATATTCAATTTTTTTATACAGTGTAGGGGTAGATACAAACAGGGTGCCCTAAGTTTTGCCCCAGAAAACCAAGAATCAAACCAACATACAGCTGCAGAGAGACAGTGCCTGGACTGAGCAGAGCATTTCTACTGAGGCCCAGAGACCACACCCACACTCAGCCAGGTGCTAGACATTCACCCTGATGATCCTTATCAGCAGGCAGCACCAGGAATAGATGAGATATCCATCACATACTGTACACGCGGAAAAACATCTATCAGAATGACATTTTCTTTGGTCAACTTCATTTTTACGAAATCTTTCATGACACAGTTTCTGGATGTGTAGGTGAATTCTATGGTTCTTCACTGTGCTTCACTCTGGTCTGTTTCCAGGGTCCAATGTGAATTTTGTCCTCATCAGCAGTACCATGACATGGACTGAGGCCCAGAGCTACTGTAGAACACATCACACTGACCTGGCCAGTGTGAGAACCATGACAGAGAACCAGAGGGTGAAGGAACTGCTACCTTCTTTAGGTAGAGTCTGGATCGGCCTCTTCAGAGACTCCTGGAAGTGGACAGATGGACTTAGCTCAACATTTAACTATTGGAGAGTTGGACAGCCTAATGGCAATCGAGAGAACTGTGCAGTGGCAAACTTTGAAAACTCTGGAAAATGGGACGACTGGATCTGTGATAAGAAGATAGCATTTATTTGCTATAATAATAAGCTACGTTTCAGTTAGCCTTTAGGTTTAGCATTTAGCTTTACTTTCCAGATACTGTAAAAATATCCTGCGCTCACACGATGTTGTTGAGTAGATGTAATAGTCCACTTTCACATTGTTTGCAAAAAAAAGTACAAGTGAAAATGAACCATTAAAATAAACTCATGTCTGTAAAGTAACTGTATCGTCCATGACAGCGATGAGACTGTTCAGAAAGTTGATGTGCAGTAGAGATCAGTGGGTTTGTCTTGGTGGACCGATGCTACTCACTGATCCTGTAGGGGCCCATGCTAAGCTAAGCTAACCATTTTTCTTTCTGTCCTTTGTTTTAAAGCTCCATTTTCAAAGCATGTGGTGAAAGTGAAGCTGGTGAAAAAGTCCTCTCTTGACCTCAATGATCCAGCTGTGATGGAGCAGATGCTGCAGCAGGTAAATCACATCCCAGAATATTTCTGACGCTTGTAGTTACATTCTCCCTTGAATACTTTATTTTAAAGGAACCATGAGTCTAGTTGGTCTCCACACACTATGGGCTATGTCAAGACAATGTTTTGGTAATATATTTTTAGTATTTTCTTTTTTTGTGTCTAAGATGAAACAGAAGCTGAAGGACCAGGGAGTGAGTGGAGACGTCAAACTGAGCTGGAGGAAGCAGTCGAATGGAAAGGTCTTCCACAAAGAAGAGGAGGAATCAAAGTAGAGGAACTCCAAAACTGATGAGCTGTAAATGTTGTCAGGATGTCTTATCCTATGAAAGATGTGCTTCTCCTTCGTCTTTTTAAAATGAAAAACAGCTTTGCTCTTGTCTTCATATTCAGTCATTTGTGTGGTTGTGTAGAGTTTAATAAGTAATTATGGTATACACGTTCAGCCAAGACATTTAGATTTATCTGATGATCATGTCTCCTTTATTCACCTGTTAATAACAATAACCATCATTTATCCAGTGGTTTGTACTAATGTGTTCAGAAATAAAATAACTTTGTTGTCTCTAGTGGAGGCCTTGCATATGCCTTAAAGACAGAGGGCTGAGAATTCACCATTTCTGATGATGAGACTGATTAAATAGATTAAATGTTTTCGTCTAACAGTGCCTCACAACTTTACAACAAGGATATAAATGACTTCTAATTAGAATCAAATTAGATGTGAACGAATGGACCACAGTGAACCTGTTGGACCAGAGCTGACTCTAGCTAGCCTCTAGTTAGTGGAAATGACGACAATATCGTCTTCTTTTCCTTGTTAGGGCTACGGGGCCACGCCCGAGGCTCCAGCCCCTTCACCCCGAGGCTCTATTGTTATATTGCATTTCTTCTTTTCTTTTTTCCTCTTCCTCCTTTTTTTCGTCCCTTAACTCAACTTAAAGTTGTTCATCAAACTAACTTAAAGTTATATATATCAAAACGTGCGGTTTGATCGGGATCGTCGTGCTATTACTTTTCTTTACGAAATATGAATTTTTCGCGACATAAGTTCAAATTTCCCATTGAAAATGAGGCTTTTGCTCAGCCATACTTTCACCTAGAGATCATTTAAACTTTAAAATGTAGACCTTGTGTATTGGTGTATTTATCTGCGTTTTGAAAGGTCTTATAGTTTTTGGTCAATCCCTGTTCAATGATCATGAAAATTTCGGTGGAAACTCGTTCTAGAGTTCTGAATGTTCATACTTAGAGGGAGAGAACGTGTGTGAAATGGCTTGAAATTTTTCTCTTTCCACGCTCGTCCCGGCCACAATTTACATACTAGACACATGATTTTTTCCACAGTTGTAGACAAACTTGTTCTGTCTCTCACAATGTGCTCGGCAAAGCAGTGAGACGTACAGAATTTAAACTGCCAGTCTCTGTTCGCCGTGAAGTACCTGTCTGCTCTTCATTGACTGTAATGTAAAGATTTAGTCAGACAAACAGAAGGGACCTTTTGTTTTAACTCGCACGTGTGTCCAAAATATTTACTCCAGAAAGACAAAAAACATATCAAAGTCTTCAGGAAGGTCTTACGACGCCCACGGTCTGCTTGTTTTCCAGATAGGAGCTACCGTTTTGTCACAGTAAGCCCAAATGTGAGACCAGCGAAAAGCGGGAAAATCAACCTATTTCTCCACGTCTCTCTGTGTCCAGGCTCTGCGCACTCCTGTCGTCATTGACGACCACCTTGGGTTGCCACGGCAACCCATGAGCTGCAGGCCTGAGCCACAGCTGAGACCAGATCATTAATCAGGGACTCCTCTATGGAAGTTTTTCTGCGCCATCAGAGTTTGAATATAAATTGCTAGGTAAATGTAGTTCACATAAAAATCAACATCAAAAAAAGTTCAACCTCATAAAATTCAACAATAAAACAATTAACCTAATACAATTTAACATAAAAAAAAAATCAATCTCAAACTTCCAACCTCTAAGCTTTAACCTCCAACTTTTAACCACAAACCTTCAACCTCCAACTTTTAACCTCTCAAAAAGCTGGACTTAACTTCCGGGTGAGCAGGGAGAAGCAATCGATCCCCGTCTCTATTCATCCAACATCTAGCCAATCAGTTTACGCTCATTGGTCATGAGGCCAGACCGGCACATCAGCCATGGCCACCAACACGACTGATGGAGCTTCGGAGAGTATTATTTGCGTTCGTGAAATTGTGTAATAGATATTACTCGATCAGTTGAACATTGACGGGAAGTATTAAACAGTATCTACACTACAAAATTTCATGAAGTGGCGTTAACTGTGTTAGAAACTAGCTAGTTACTGGCTGTGAGCACCTTTACCCTCAGCTACAAACAACAAACGTGTGGGACTGACCCTCTTTCTCTTTGCCATGATTTCGCAACCCGTGGATCGTGAAACTGTACCGGGTTGGATTTCAGTGAGGGTAAAAATAAAATCCCTTCACGCATTCTTAAAGGGACTGGTGTCCACACGTTTGATTCTTTTGTACTGACACACGTACACATTTAGAGTATTTTCTATGCACCGTTTGATGAACGAGGCCGCAGAACAGAAACGTGTAGGTTATAAGTGAAGAAAGGAAGAGCCCAAAGAACCCAATAAACATATAGATATTACACACAGAAAGGCCCGAGCTGGACTCGGACCCTTCTCGCTGGGAGACATCAGTGCTAACCGCCAGGCCGCTGTACCGCCTTTGGAGGAAAATAGTTGCAGAATCAACAAGAGCCCACCAAATCCCTAAATGAAATGAAGGATCATCTGAGCAACATCGTAAATACCGTCCTGCAAATGAACGAGTCACCGATACAGATTGATGCATGCGCATTGCAAATGTTGAATAAATAAAATATTTATTAAATAAAAAAATAATTTCTCACTTTGCATCGCACATCATTGGGTATTGGTTGAATAAAATAATTTCACATATAGACGTAACCGAATTCGTCCTGTGCTTTTATTGAGATGTGAGTTAATCTATGGCTCCAAATTATGTTTGGGAATCCGGCAATGACTTGAATGACACACGTATACGCGCGCAAGCATGCGTTACTTTCTCACACACAGGCTACCTGAGCTAACTGTAAGCTAACTGTTCTAAGCGTATGCTAACTGTGCTAAATGTGGGGTAACTGCAACAAACACTACACAGGTGAATTTGTGATTAAAGTTAAATTTGGTTTAAGTGTGTTAATAGTGGTAAATGTTTGCTAACTGTGCTAATGTAGCCAATAAGTAGAGGCGGGTAAGGGCTCTGACAGCTTTAGCTATCAACTTGAAATATTTTATTTATTGATGTTAATTCAACCGGAAGTAGCTGTTTTTTCAATCTCAACATTTTAACAATGAGAGGCACAAACAGTCAACAAATGCAGCAAACAACAACAAATTTAGAGTGCATATATTTGTGATTCTGCCGCTGACTCCCCCCAGAGGACCCGAGCATAGCTGTCCCAAAGGTGCCATAACAAAATAATACTTCATGTAAAATATAAAGTAAATATAAAAAATGTTGAAATAAAATAAAAATGTGTATTTAAACAAACAATGCACATCTGCGTTCATTTATTATAATGTTATAACAATATTGTAATACACAATAACGCTATGGTTGTAATCTACAACTGGGTTACACTAACTCCCATGTTTAAAGAGACGGTACCCTGACAGTAGCTCCCTGTAGCCCTTTCAAAGATTCCCAGATTCCAAAGTGATTTGCATCCCCGGGTGATTTGCATTTCCAGGTGATTTGCATCTCCCTAAAGTTGAAACACACCCTCTGGTCCCCTTTCTTCTTCTTGGAAATCACAGCACCGGTCTGCCACTGAAGAGGCACTGTCTCCGATGTCACGCAACGTTGCAGAGGCGTGTCAGCCAGGACAGTCCCACAACATCCAAAGCCTCAAGTTACCCAGGGTCGATCTCATCCTCTCCTGGAGCTCCACTGACTGGGAGTTGTTTCACTACCTCAGCAACTTCTACCCCAGAGATTGAACGGCCCAACCCCAGGCCCTCTGGCTCTGTTTCCACCGTGGAAATATGTGTTGATGGGATGGAGGAGCTCCTCAAAGTATTCCTTCCACCGTGGGGCAATAGTCCCCAGTGACGTCAGCAGCTCTCCGTCCCCACCAAGAACAGTTGCCAGAACCTTTTTGGAGCTAATCAATGGTCTTCCTCCGTAGCTTCAACAAACTCCTCCCATGCCTGAGTTTTTGCCTCAGGGATTGTCCTGGCTGCAGAGACCCACGGACCAACCATGCCCCGTCGGCCTCCTTCTTCAGGGGGATTAGGGTTTACAGCCATGGCCAGCATCTTGTAGCCGCAACTGGCAACAGCCACCTCAACAACAGCCAAGCGGAACATGGCCCATTCGGACTCACCAGCCCCGGGACGCAGTTGAAGCTCTGTTGGATCTATCCAACATTTCACAAAAATAAAAGAGAAGAAAATTCTAATTTAAGCCTTTTTCTGTAGCACAAAACAAAAAATTAGTTTCATTTAAAAAAAATCCAATTATTTAATCGTTAATATTCAGGGGTTCAAACTAAATGCAAACAAAACATTTCAGTGCAACTCGTTTAGGATGTAGCATAAGGTCCTCCTCCTGTCCCTCTTCCTGTTTTGGGGGGTTTGTGAAGTGCGTAGAAGGAGGTATTGAGAGGTAGGTCATAACAGAGTTCGTGTGTGTTTGAAAGTCACAACAATAAAATAAATTTACCTAAAAATAAATCAGAATTAAAACATATGCAGCCCTGGCTTGATGCAGCCGTAGTGAGAAGAACAGACTAGGGGACTAAAACATGGCTTGGAAACAACAACACGACAGGGAACAAAGGGAAAGGCAGGGCTACATATACACAGGGGCAGAGGGATGACAAGACACAGATGAAACTAATGAGGGCAATCACTCCAGGAGAAACCAGTAAGCAATCAGAGTAAATCACAAGGAGGCACGACAGACAGGAAGACAAGAAACTTAAGAAAATAAAACAGGAAACTGCCCGGATGGGGGGGATAGAACTCAAAAAAAAACAAGGTCCAGGGAGTCTCAAGAGTTCTCATGGGCGACCCGGAGTCCAAGGAGACATGGCGGGCAGGATGGTCGAAAACAGGCACAACTGGCTTTGGAACAGGCGCAGGAACTTAACAAAATTGAACAGGAAACTCAAAACATATACAGATACAGACAAACAGACAATCATGGCAGATGGAGCGATACGTTGAGTTGTTGATCCAAATCTAATGTGTTGTAGCACGTCGCGGTTATGCTGCTTTTACTTGCTACAGGTATATTTTCTTACATTTTTGCTTGTTTGACTAGTATTTGGTTTTACTTGGAATTTCTGTTTTAAGGAGCAAAGCAATACGTTGTTATGAAAGAGGGAGGGAAACACAGGAAGGGTTTTACCAAAGAAGATGCATGGAAATAAACACAATACAATACAGTTCACCATTATCAGAGGTATGGTTTGCACATACACCGATCAGGCATAACATTACGTCCACCTTCCTAATACTGCGTAGGATGCAGAATGGACATGGTCCTTCTGAGGGTGTTGACTGTTGTAAGTGGGGATCTTTGAGGGGAGGGTCCACCCACAGATACATGATCAACACCTTGTGCTGTTCTTAATGTTTTTGCATCTGTGTCAGGCTGCATCCTGCTGAGAATGGCTGCTGAACACCAATGTGTGTCATTGCTATGGGGTGGGGGTGTCTGGTCTGGTCTGGGTCCTGGCTACATGTCTAAGTAACTTCCACATGAATCAATGACAGATCCAAAAGTTTCCCAGCAGGACACTGAATTGTCAGAAAATTGTTTAAGTATTATTCACTTTTCCTGTCAGTAGTGATAATGTTATGGCTGATCTCTTTATACACACTGTTGTGTTTAATCAAAGTCAAAGACAGCTTTATTTTTTGTGTTCACAGCGTATGTGTAGACATAGCGGCTAAAAGTTTTGCTGTACGAGGCATATGAAGGCAGGGTGGTGGGCGTCGAGAAAATATTGCATCGTTTCTAGTATTTCTAGAGGAGTGTAGACTACTTGAGGGGGTGTAGCCAGTCCATGTGTCCACATTTATGAGAAGACCAATTGAAAACAAGACATTTGGCTCAAAGTTACATCCAATGTTGACTAGCTGCAAGCTAGCTCCACTAGCTTGCAGCAGTTGCAGTAGCTGATGTTATGGTGAATAAACAGACTCCGTCCTTGTAGAGAACTGCTGCCTGGAGGCCTGATCTCAAGGCTAACCGGTTTATAATTCATATTTAGAAGTAGGGTGAAAACTTTTTGAGTGTACATTTGTTCAGGATTCAAAGTGTGGGAAGCAAATCAGCTGCTCATTCAAATATTGTGATTGGTACTGTTGCTAAAGTTGGAGCCGACTCTGGAGATGAAACAGATATGAATAAAAATAACTACATAGTCATAATTTAGTGCCCTTTCCTCATGCTACCATTTGAAAACAAAATAAAAGAAAGGAGAGGTCATCCAAGCCCTCAGGTGAGTGGTGTAGAGGTGTGTCGTCTTTTCCAACTTTAAAACTGCTGTTTGACTTTTCCTTTGCACTAACTACAGGCTAACAGCTCTGGTCCAACAGGGTCACTGTGGTCCATTTGTTCACATCTAATTTGATTCTAATTAGAATTCATTTATATCCTTGTTTTAAAGTTGTGAGGCACTGTTAGAGGAAAACATTTAATCTTTTTAATCAGTCTCATCATCAGAAATGGTGAATTCTCAGTCCTCTGTCTTTAAGGAATATGCAAGGCCTCCACTAGAGACAACAAAGTTATTTTATTTCTGAACACATTAGTACAAACCACTGGATAAATGATGGTTATTAACAGGTGAATAAAGGAGACATGATCATCAGATAAATCTAAATGTCTTGGCTGAACGTGTATACCATAATTACTTATTAAACTCTACACAACCACACAAATGACTGAATATGAAGACAACAGCAAAGCTGTTTTTCATTTTAAAAAGACGAAGGAGAAGCATATCTTTCATAGGATAAGACTTCCTGACAACATTTACAGCTCATCAGTTTTGGAGTTCCTCTACTTTGATTCCTCCTCTTCTTTGTGGAAGACCTTTCCATCCGACTGCTTCCTCCAGCTCAGTTTGACGTCTCCACTCACTCCCTGGTCCTTCAGCTTCTGTTTCATCTTAGACACAAAAAAAGAAAATTCTAAACATATATTACCAAAGCATTGTCTTGTCATAGCCCATAGTGTGTGGAGACCAACTAGACTCATGGTTCCATTAAAATAAAGTATTCAAGGGAGAATATAATTACAAGCGTCAGAAATATTCTGGGATGTGATTTACCTGCTGCAGCATCTGCTCCATCACAGCTGGATCATTGAGGTCCAGAGAGGACTTTTTCACCAGCTTCACTTTCACCACATGCTTTGAAAATGGAGCTTTAAAACAAAGGACAGAAAGAAAAATGGTTAGCTTAGCTTAGCATGGACCCCTATAGGATCAGTGAGTAGCATCGGTCCACCAAGACAAACCCACTGATCTCTACTGCACATCAACTTTCTGAACAGTCTCATCGCTGTCATGGACGATACAGTTACTTTACAGACATGAGTTTATTTTAATGGTTCATTTTCACTTGTACTTTTATTTGCAAACAATATGAAAGTGGACTTTTACATTTACTCAACAACATCGTGTGAGCGCAGGATAATTTTACAGTATCTGGAAAGTAAAGCTAAATGCTAAACCTAAAGGCTAACTGAAATGTAGCTTACCATTGTAGCAAATAAATGCTATCTTCTTATCACAGGTCCAGTCGTCCCATTTTCCAGAGTTTTCAAAGTTTGCAAATACACAGTTCTCTTGATTGCCATTAGGCTGTCCAACTCTCCAATAGTTAAATGTTGAGCTACGTCCATCTGTCCACTTCCAGGAGTCTCTGAAGAGGCCGATCCAGTAGATACCAGGAGATAGCAGTTCCTTCACCCTCTGGTTCTCTGTCATGGTTCTCACACTGGCCAGGTCAGTGTGATGTGTTCTACAGTAGCTCTGGGCCTCAGTCCATGTCATGGTACTGCTGATGAGGACAAAAGTCACATTGGACCCTGGAAACAGACCAGAATGAAGCACAGTGAAGAACAATAGAATTCACCTCCACATCCAGAAACTGTGTCATGAAAGATTTCGTAAAAATGAAGTTGACCAAAGAAAATGTCATTCTGATAGATGTTTTCCCACGTGTACAGTATAATATACATGTGCTAAGACTCTCTTCATTCTGGCAGCTATGTTTTTTCAAACAGAATCATTGAACTCAGGTCAAGGAAACAAACTGCTTGATTTAAAGTTCAGATCCTCACCGTCGACTTCAGAGCAGATTGGAAACAAACGTGCGGTACAGTCTGCGTCGCTCCATGCTCCATCGCCATCTATCTCTACACAATGTTCACCACTGCCTTCATTGTTTGGCTGTGAATCTGCCCAGTTCCTGAACTCAGTCTGGCCATCACTGTAGAAACCTCCATTTGACAATGACCACCTCCAGCTGTTCACGTCATCGTACAACCCGATCCAGGCTAGCTGAAAAACAACAAGCAGAGATACTCCTCACTACCACGGACACCAAACAGCTCCTACATGGACTAAATCTGGCTTCTGGCTGGTTAATAGATCAGTGACTTGTGTTAATCTGCAGAATAATGACGGATACATTCATCCTCAAACATCCTGCTCTAGTCTCAACTCAACAACTCAACTTCTTCCCAACGCAGGATCAGACTCGTGGTTTAAGAGGTGTTATTTAATGTTGTAATGTGATGATGTTAATCATTTCCATTATTCATTGCCACATGAGGCTGATACACTGTAATTCTCAGACAAGAAGACTGAACTTACATAGCCATAGAGGTAGACCATTTTGCTTGTATCTACCGCTGCGTTGAGGACGTTCACATCATCCATGTCGTCTATAGAGGCCAGGTCAGTGTATTTATCTCTGCAGTAACTCAGAGCTTCAGTCCAGTTCTTCAGTTCATAAACAAAGTGGTAACGACGTTCAGCTTTAGAGGAGGCAGCACACAGCCCTGCAGCCACAGATAAGAATACAGATTAGACCTGGAATAAAAGCATCATTTATCTCTCATAACGTAGCTTTATAATGTCTTGTTCTGGAGGAAAAGGAACCTTACTATCATGAACATAGCTACTGCTGTAGAACTACTACAATTTATACATTTAAAGAATGACAAAAGAAATCAATAACTTGTATAAAATACTTGCCTGAGGCAGCTATGATGTAAAGAAGAAAATTCTTCATCCTTCTCTGTTTGTTTTCTTCAGTTTGCCTCTAAACAACCAACGAGTAAAACTGGATTTAATTCTGTCTCTCCTGGTAGAAACTCCTTCCCTCTCACCTGGCGAACGTTAGATGGTGGTTGTCTGAGTTTGCCACCGACACTATTTTAAATCAATGATCTGACATTCACACCCACTTTTACCCTAATTTTCATCTTCTATTCAAATACTTGGTGTCAGATTCATCAGGATGTTGTGTAACCAGCCAGTAGATCATACAGTCGGGTGAATGGAGTCTGTCCACACAATTCTCCATCAACTATCCACCACACTCCAGAGGACTTTATCTTCTACATATTGCATCATTAATAACAATGTACCTCTATATCATAAAATATCCACAAATTATCAGTGGGAAAATGATCTAGGTTGTGTATTCAGCAAGGATGATTGGCATCAATTATTGGAACAAGCACAGACAACGTTGATCTCCACAAAACACAGGCAAATTCAGTTGAATATATTTGACAGAACATATTACATCCCATACAGATTACATTAAATTGTCAACAACATTTCTCCTATATGTCAACGTTGCAAGGCTAATGAAGGCAACCTCCTGCACATGCTCTGGAAATTTTCAGTGATTTGATGCTCCCATTTAATTTTTTTTTGTGCTTTTGTTGCTCAATTCCAAATATTTATGAGGCTTTCATCTGTAAGGTTTGGTACTGGCAATATCTTAGTTGTGTCCTTATTTAAGTTAAAATATGGTTAAACCATTTAAGTCAGTTCAGTTTGTGTGTGAGTGTCTGTATGTGGGTTTAAGCAAGCATGACCGCCATCTAGTGGTCATATGGTGGCACTAGTGATAACAAACACATTACAGCTGTCTTGTTGTGAATGAGACATTTGCAAACACATGTAACATCCCGCCCGTAACACGGAGCATGTAGAACTTACAGCCTGTGCTGTAGCCTCCAGCCACCAGAGGGAACTCTACCTTGGCTTTGGCTTCACTTTTGAGTTTCTCTTCCAGCGTCCATCTCAGTTTATGAATACTTAAAATATGTAGTTATGTACCAGGTTATATAAGTTAGTCTCCATACCTAGATTAATAATAAACAAATGGTATAATTTATTAGTACGTAATGAATCTGATTGATTGTAGATTACATACAGAACAGAAAAAAACTTTTGCTGAACGTTTTCCACTTTAATGACCTATATCGGTGACCAGAAGGAGGAAGTGCGAAATGTGGATTAAGGGAGTGGCTGGGATCAAATACAATGTTGTGTGCTACTATTGTGTACTATTATTATTATTATTATTATTATTATTATTATTATTATTATTATTATTATTATTATAAAATACTCTTTCTGTAAAATCCAGTCTGTTCTGAACCAGTCTCCCACTCTCCACAAGGGAGTGTCCCACATTACAAACCTTCAAAACTCACCTCAAGCAGAGGCTGAAATCAAACCGGTTTTATAACCATTGACTTTTAACTCCGGACTAATGTTCTGTCTTGTGAGGTGCTCATATTGGATCTCTTGTCCTGATCTATGTCTTATCGTGTTTTTGTGAAACCTTCCAAGGGACTGGGGATGTGAATTACCATTGTTGCTATAATCCGGCATATTTATGTGTGCCTGAATAGATGTTCATTAAATAGCTAACTCTACCTTGGGAGCTGTGGTAAAAGATCTGGCTCTTCCTTCAGGGCTGTGGCAAAAGGCCCGGCTGTTCTTTGGGAGTATTGGTCAAAGAGCTGACCCTTCCTTGGGAGACATGTAAAAAAGAGCTGGCCCTTCTTTAGGAACAAAGGGGAAAGAGCTGACTCTTCTTTGGGAGCTGTAGTATAAGAGTCAGATGTCATAAAAGAGTCAAACTTCTCATCACTACTATGAGGCATGCAGGGACTCGGGTTTTGGTAAAAGTGCTGACTGTTCTTTGGAAGCCATGGTAAAAAAGCTGACTGATCTTTGGCAGTCTGGGTCAAAGAGCTGACCCTTCCTTGGGAGGCCTGTAAAAACAACTGGCTTTTCTTTCGGAAACCGCGGTTAAAGAGTAGGCTCTTCTTTGGGAACCGAACTAAAAGAGTCGGTTCTTCATTGGGAGGCATGTAAAAGGCGCTGGCTCTTCTTTGGGAACCAAGGGGAAAGAGCTGACTCTTCTTTGAGAGCTGTAGTATAAGAGTCAGATGTCATAAAAGAGTCAAACTTCTCATCACTACTATGAGGCATGCAGGGACTCGGGTTTTGGTAAAAGTCGGACTGTTCTTTGGAAGCCATGGTAAAAGAGCTGACTGATCTTTGGGAGTCGGGGTCAAAGAGCTGACCCTTCCTTGGGAGGCCTGTAAAAACAACTGGCTTTTCTTTCGGAAACCGCGGTTAAAGAGTAGGCTCTTCTTTGGGAACCGAACTAAAAGAGTCGGTTCTTCGTTGGGAGGCATGTGAAAGGAGCTGGCTCTTCTTTGGGAGCCATGGTAAAAGAGCTGGCTCTTCTTTGGGAGCTGTAGTATAAGATAGTCATAAGGTAGTCATAATAGAGTCAAACTTCTCATCACTACTATGAGGCATCCAGGGACTCGGGTTTTGGTAAAAATGCAGATTGTTCTTTGGGAGCCATGGTATAAGGGCTCATTGATCTATGGTATCCATGGTAAAAGAGACACCCTTCTTTGGGAGTTATGGCAAAAGAGCTGGCTCCTCTTTGGGAGTTATGGTAAAAGAGTCGGCTCTCCTGTGGGAGCCGTGGTAAAAGCGTCGGCTCTTCTTCGGGAGCCGTGGTAAAAGAGTCGGCTCTCCTGTGGGAGCCGTGGTAAAAGCGTCGGCTCTTCTTCGGGAGCCGTGGTAAAAGAGTCGGCTCTCCTGTGGGAGCCGTGGTAAAAGCGTCGGCTCTTCTTTGGGAGTTATGGTAAAAGAGTCGGCTCTGCTTGGGAGCCGTGGTAAAAGAGTCGGCTCTGCTTGGGAGCCGTGGTAAAAGAGTCGGATCTTCTTTGGGAGCCGTGGTAAAAGAGTCGGATCTTCTTTGGGAGCCGTGGTAAAAGAGCCAATTTTCATAAAAGAGCCGAACTTCCCATCACTACTATGAGGCAGGAGGAGGAGGAGGAGGATATCACACATCCGCCCGGAGACGCCTCCTTCTCCAGCGGGCTGCAGGAGCGCGTCCGTCGTCTGTGTCCTGACCCCAGACCCCGGTGATAGAACCGAGGACCGGGGAGCCCTGAGAGTCACACCGCGGCGGAGCTTTAACCTCCGCCGCCATGGACTAAGCAGAATCCCGCAGAGAGTCCTCTTCAGTCCCCGGGGTAAGTTCTCCCGAAGCTGGAGCTGGGAGGTAAACAAACTTTTCCAGGGAGAGGAGGCTTCAGCGGGTTAGCACTTTGCATCCTCTCCCCCTGCTGCTTTTATCCACCTTTCAGCCAGAAACGAGGCTGTCGAGCTTTAAAACCGAACCACTAAAAGTTAAACTAATTAACCGATTAGGTGGATTAACTGTCTTTTTAGCTCGGGTTTGACTTCTCCCGGCCTCCGTGCTAACTAGCAGTGCTAACTGTTTTTAGCCGCACCGTGCTAGTTATTGTTTTGTTTTTTTGTTGTTGTTGTTGTTTTGTTTTTTTTTTCGCTTGCAACATATATTAGACAAAGTTACATAAATGCATCAAACGACATACAGATCGTAATCAAACTTATTATTATTATTATTATTATTATTATTATCATTAGTAGTAGTAGTAGTAGTATTAATAGTGTTATTACAGTGATAATAACATTTCTATTATGATGACAATTAAAACAATGATAATATAGTATTATTAATAATAGTGGTAATTATAAATATAAGTCTTGTGGAAGTAATAAATGTTTTTTTTTTAAATAAAATAATAAGAGTATAATGTAAACAAAAAATAAACCATAATGATAAACTAATAATAATAAAGTGACTTATTTAAAAAGACAAACTTTTGACATTCAGGGACAAATATTACATCCTTTTCTCTTTTACTGGAGTAAATAAATGAAAGAAGCAAAATTATTATAAAATTACTAAGTATTAATAAGGCCAAGAAAATTTGGTTAAAGGGTTTGATTTTAAAAAACAAACAAACAAACAAACAAAAAACATAAAATGATGCCAAAAATTCACTTTGTTTAATATTTAAAAATATTCTGACCCTGACAAATATTAGATCTTGGATTCCTGATGAGAACTAAGCATCTCTCCTTCAGCTGAATGAAATAAGGAACCATGAACCATAAATAACAATCGGAACTATCTGTGTTTTATTTCTGCAGCATGCACATTTTGTATATTTAAAAACTCTAGAAATTATTCAAGTTTCCTCTTTGTTACATAACGATTGATATTTATTTGAAAGTAATGGACTAAAAGGTGCTGGTAGGTAGAAAAGGAAACTGTAAACACTTTAAAGTGAAGTTTTTTTCTGTGGCCGTTGCTCTTATTTCTTGGTTCGTGACATCTTAGTGTTTGAGATGTGCTGCAGTCATTTCCTCCCGGATAAACTCCCTGACGTGGTGCGGATGGATCCGGATGAAGTGGATCAGACCTCGAGGCCTCGCTGTGTCTACGTGTCGTCGTTTTCCTGGCTGCAGGCTCGCTGCATTATTAATGTGTGACATGATTTCCATTCAGAGCGGCTGCCAGCTCTGTAACTGGAGCCGGCTCAGCCTCCCGGCCCGTGTAAAGCTCGACAAGTCTTTCACTGACCCCGAGTCTGGAACTAGAACGGATCCACTTCGACTGTCAGTAATAAAATTCAAAAACACCAGTTATAGATATTTATATACCTGATCCACTGCGTTGCCTTTTTTTGTTTTTAAGCTTGTTCACTGTTTATTCATGTTTTTATTGCTTGTTTTTAATGTAGTGAGTGACAGAAAGACACCTAAAATAAAATGTATTATTATTAGTAGTAGTAGTAGTAATTAAGTACACCTATTTAAGAAGAGTAAACAACAGTATTTGTTGAAGCTTGAGTCTGTACAGTCTCAGCAAACTCAAAATATTTTTCAAATGGAACTTAAAGACCTTTCTTTTAACATTGCTCTCCAGGTGGAAAACCATTTTTTGACAATAGTTTTAATGTTTTGTAGTATTTTTAAAATTTAAAATCTTATATTATATTATATTTTATATATATATACATATATATATAATTTATATATTTTATATTATTGTTATTATTGTTACTTAATAATTTTTTTTAAAATATATTTTTTCCAGTTTAAAAGTGCCCCACGAAGTCTGCGTTATGATTATAATTATCAAAAAATGTTTAAAAAAAAATAAATAAAAATGATTGTGATTCACTAGTAAAAAGGACATGGCTCAAATATTTAGAGTTGTGTACCTGAATAGTAAAAATTAACCTTTTTAATGTGGCACCCAATGTAGGAAACTTTACAGATTTTTTGTTTAAATTATTTTAAAAATTGTATGAATAATAACAGTATTTTGTATTTTATTTTTTATTTTTTTATTGAGCCTTTATTAAACCAGGAAAAGTCCCCTGAATAACTGAGCGCTATTTCACATTTTTCTTTTCCAACTTTAGGAACAGATAGCAGTAAAATGTCCTGTGACCTTAAAGAATAGTTTCCAGTGCTTTTTTTGTGAAATGTGGATACAGAGAAGGCCAAGAGTTGCCCTGTAAATACAGCTGTACCAGATAATAAGCCTACGAGTGGGTAGTACAGGGCGCAGTGATGAATGTCAGTGCACCATGATGAACTGTGTCGATGGCATTTAGTCACTGGGAGCGAGTATCCATGTGCAGCACATCACCATAATCAAGTACAGGCATGAATAATTAATGACCTCATCATTTCCTGGGTCCTAAGACCCCTCCCCTCCTCCAGGTGGCGTCATGGCATCCCGGCTGCTGGACCGTCTGAAGCGCTCGCTGTTTAAGGACGGCCAGGGGGCGGGACCAGAGCAGGAGGAGGTCGTCAGACAGGAAGAGGAGGGGTTTAACAATGAGCGCTGGGAGGCGGAGCTGGAGGAGGAGGAGGAGTCTGTGAGCGATCGTCTCGGAGGAACGCTGTGCTTTGACAGCGAAGGAGGAGGAGGAGGAGGAGGGCTGGAGGATGGAGCTGAGGGCGATGGGTCGGGGATGGACAGCGACTCCGACTTCCTGGGAGAGTCAATGGAGGAGGGGCTAAGCAGCACAGGTGACTAATGAACATCTTCTATGGTTTATGTGCAGGTTTTGGGCTGTAAGAAAGAAAAGTGAAGAAATACGAGCAGTTAAAAACTGCTAGAATCCCTTAAGAAGAAGATGAAATGTACACTGGCTAAAGCCGCTGAATATCTAGACTGTTCCAGGGAGTTTTTGATGGTTGTTTGGCGTTCAGAGCCGGGGAGTAGGGCGACACTAATGGTAATGCTAATTGCGATGCTAATTGCGATACTAATGATGGCACTAATGGTAACACTAATAGCAATGCCAGTTATAACACTAATGGCGATACCAATGGTGACTCCAGTGGTGATGCTAATAGTGATGGCAATGGTGATGCCAATGATGACGCTACTGGTGGCGCTAATCGTGCCGCTAATGGTTATGCCAATGGTGACGCTAATGGCGATGTAAATGGTAATGCCAATAGTGATGCTGATGGTGATGCCAGGGATGACGCCAATGGTGACATCAGTGGTGAAACTAATCGTGATGCTGATGACGATGTTAATAGAAATGCTAATGATGATGCTAATGACGAAGTTAATTGTGATGCTTATGGTGATGCTAATTCTGACACTGCTGATCGACCCTCCTCTCACCTGCCTTGTACAGACGCCAGTCCAGTGGGCGTGTCCCCGGTTGGGCCCTCCCCCTCTGCCATGCTAACTCGCCAGCTTCAGGAGAGCTGGAGAAGCTTGCGAGGTCTCGGAGGAGGAAGCAGCGCCTCCTCTGGGAGGCGACAGACCGACAGCTTGTTGTTCGAGGTGACCGATGCCAGTGTGGTGCAGGACGGCTCCTCCAAATACGTCGTGAGTCCAGATGTTAATAATTCAGAAACCAGAATGATTGGTTGCCGGGATGCATTTTTCCACCAATAGGAAAGGGGCTGTCATGTTTTTTTTTCTTTCTATCTTTTGAAGTGGGCTAGCTCTCTCTTTGCTAGTGTTTCCCTTTTCCCTGTTCTTCCGTGCACCAAACATGACAACAATATTCTCGAAAAATCCTCTCAGCTCTACACCATCCATGTGATCCAGTCCGGCGGCAGCGACAAGACTCCGGCCATCATCACCCGCCGCTACTCGGACTTCCAGCGCCTTCACGCCACCTTGCGCCGCAACCACGGCGACCAGATGGAGCGCGTCTGTTTCCCACGTGAGTCAACATCACGACAAATAAAAAAAAATAAAAAAATAAGAGTCACCGAAGACACTAACATGTCGTCTGCTGTTGATCTCTGCAGGAAAGAAGCTACGCAGTAACTTCACGGCGGAGACGATCGCTAAGCGTAGCCGGGCGTTCGAACAGTACCTGTCTCACCTGTGCTCCCTGTCGGCCCTGAAGGGGGCGCCGTGCGTCCGCCACTTCTTCTACCTGACCGACCTGCAGACTGGACAGCTGCTCATCAGGTAAACTGATAGAAACCCTGATCTGTCCTCCTCCCATCCCCTCACAACAGTCGATATAGAACTTCTAAAATACGTTTTATGAACTGACTTTTAGGTTTGAGTGAAATCAAGGTTGTGTCAGAACATCAGATGCTGCTTTTTGTTTCTTATTATGAGAGTTTTGAGTTATTTAATAGAGATAGTAATAGTAAAAGTGTTTGCTTCCTTCTTACGTTTATACATTTCTGCCTCAAATGACTCAGCAGATCCTGAAAGTAGAACCCAAACATACACAGAAATATTAAAATGAGCCAATCTTCCAGATCAAAGAGAAGCTTAAAGCAGAGTCCATGTGTCCAGAAGTATTTCCATCAACTGATTTAGTTTCTATGAATCAGGGATTTACTTCAGTCCAGTCTTCACAACACATGTTGATGTGTTGAAGTGTGTGATGACAACGGACAAAGGAGCTTTGTGAGGAGCTCAGAAAAAGAGTTGTTGTTGCTCATCAGGCTGGAAAAGGTTCCACAACCATCTGTAAAGAGTCTGGAAGCCACAAATAATCCACAGAGAGTCAGACAGATTGAAGACGACTGTTCCCCTCCACAGGAGTGGTCCACCAACAAACATCACTCCATCATAGTGGGAGAGGAACCAGAGGAACCCAGGGGAACGTCTAAGCAGCTAAAGGCCTCTCTCACATTGGCTGATGTTCATGTTGATGAATCCACTCAACAACCAAAGACACTGCTCTCTGTCCACGAAGAACATTTGGGACAATGTTTAGTGGACAGATGAGACCAGAGTAGAACAGTTTGGTTTAAATGTTTGGAGATGAACCAACACTGCATTCCAGCATCAGAACCTCATCCCTCCATGAAACATGGGGGCGCTAATGTCCTGGTTTGGGCCTGTTCTGCTGCATCTGCTCATCATTGATGGACCAATGAACTGGAAGGAAGAAAGAAAGAAAGAAAGAAAGAAAGAAAGAAAGAAAGAAAGAAAGAAAGAAAGAAAGGATGGACACTGGACACTGGACACAATTAGTCAAGAACATGGAAGACTGGTTCATTTTCTTGAATAGTCAACTCTCATATTTCAGTTTCATGTGTTTGGTTGGTTTCTCTTTGTCTACTTTCAGGACCTGTGTGAAAATCGACTGACACTTTGAGTCACTGAGACAAACACTTTTAGGTGACTTCTCCTCAAAGTTCAAGACAAAGTGACCAATAGTCAGTTAATTAATAATTATCAGTTAATGTTGTTAAACAAAAGCTTGAAATAAAATGATGTGGTGGGACCAAGTCCATCCGACCTCTCTCTTCCTGTTTCTCTACATAGACGTTTATTTATCAAGTCGTGAGTTGAGTTTGTCTTGTTTCGTTGAGGGTGGCGCGGTACCAGGAGGCCTTGGGTCCGCTGCTCAACGCCAAGAGACTGCAACTCAAGCTGGGCTGGGCCAGTTACTATGACAACCAGGCCCCTCCTCTGACCTCCACCCATTGGTTCTTCACCCTGGTGGCGCTTTCGTGGTGTTTCCAGGAGGAGGACCAGCTGGAGGAGGCTCGAGACCACTGCGACCACGCCCTCCGTGTCCTGACCCCCGCCGATGAGCCCCTCCCACCGGATGAGGGACTCCACCCACAACACGAGAAGCCCCTCCCACTCCCACAGACGGACACTTGGCATCTTAATGGCGACGGGCTCCACCCCCTCCTGCTGCCGTTGTTGCGGGCGGTGGTTCGCATGTCATGGCAGACCGGTAAAGACAAGCGCCAGTGGGAGGAGCTTCTGCACCAGCTGGAGGAGCAGAGGGCGGGGCTTGACAATCATCCAACCATCAAAGAGTTTTTGGTCAAACATAACCTGCAGGAGAGCGACGGTTAGATTGGCACGGTGCGACGTGAGTTCAGACCGCTGCAGACGAACAGTCGCTTCATTCTCCGGTATTTCAAGTTTGCTTTTAAAACCACAAACAAAAACGTTTCCTAGTCCAGGAAGCAGTCTCCACGGTGACCACTGGTCCAGGAAGTAGTCTCCACGGTGACCACTGGTCCAGGAAGTCGTCTCCACGGTGACCACTGGTCCAGGAAGTAGTCTAGCTGGTGACCAAACTTGAATGACCAGAAACGCCGGTGAAGCCACTCAGAGATTTAGTAACATTGTAACGGAAACTACGCTGGACTTCCGAGCTGCCTCCAAATGACTGAAAATATTCCAGCTGCTTCCAGAACGACTTCAGAGTCTCTGACGGCGTTTCTCCTCAGTGGCCGTGGTTCTCTGACCTTTGACGCCTTAAGTCGGTGATGGCTGCAGCTCTGGAGCTTTTTATTCCCAAGTTGCATCGCTCTTCACTGGGAGCTGCTTTTATTCATGTTATGCAATTATTTCCCCCCAAAATAATATGAAATACAAGTAAAGAAGAAGGGAACTCATAAAACATTAGCACCTTGTCTTTTAAAAAGGGCTTTTTTTCTTGTTTTGTAGGAATTCAGGATTTAGGATCAAGTGTAAGAATCCGAGAAAT
Source organism: Mugil cephalus (assembly GCF_022458985.1). Lineage (NCBI taxonomy): Eukaryota > Metazoa > Chordata > Actinopteri > Mugiliformes > Mugilidae > Mugil > Mugil cephalus. The sequence continues at coordinate 26,224,697 of NC_061770.1, forward strand.
ATTTAACTGTAGCCGGAGCTACAGGCTGTTTTTAGATTCTTTGATATTTTACAGTAATAATCGAGGACGTATCATCCACATGAATGAATGAATGAATGAATGAATGTCAAGTTTCCCCCGTTCAGACCTCACATCAACACCTGGTGTCACCTGGTCCATCTGCCTGGTGTTCATTAATTAAAATGTGTCTCCATTGATTCGTCCCCAGCCAGATCTCGGTCCGTGTGTAAATGAGCAGCAGCGCCACCATGTGGTCTGGAGAATATTTGTATTAGCTGCTGTCTCAGAACCAGGAACTCATGGTTGCTCAGACATTAAACCACAATTGCTCAAAATTCCTGCAGCGAAACTAAATCTTCGGTCTTTTATTTAAATAATTCTGCGGAAACATACGTTACGAGGAACTAGAAAACATTGCGAGCTGGAAGTTCTCTCACAGCTGCTTTATTGTAGAGACAAAGAGGTTCATTTCTAACAGTGGATGAATGAATGAGTTCAGCTCCTCTTCTGGTGGTGGTTTTTAACGGGACCAGGACTCATTAAAGATACGGAGACCGGATCATTGTGGATAGATGTTGATGTGAAGTCTGAACGGCACCAGTGAATCCTAACATACATTTCCTGAACTTCCACATTTACTTTGTTGGTGCGTTATGGACACGTCTGCAGGTCAGAGCACCTTAAAACGCCACAGAGGCCTTTACCTTCAGCAATAATCAACCCAGCACTCAGACAATCAGTCGGCGCTCAGCGTTATAAAGTAAGGGAAAGACTCATGCTGCTTACAAATGCTCCTCAGAATGATTCTGGTTGGGATGTGTCACTCCCATGAAGGTTTTAATTCCAATTTAAGGAGCACATGAATGTTCTTGCACTATTTTAAAAGTGACTGGAGTGGCTGTGTTCACCTGCTTTTAATCCTGAAGGATGTTTCATCAGCGGGAATTACAAAACACTCGGAGCAATGCCCCCCCCACCCCCGACCATCTACGCGGATGTTGTTTCTATGGATACCTGTGAATTTAGTGGTTGTGTTGATGTGGAGCGGACAACTAGAACGTCAGCAGGAGGAGTCGTGCCAATGCCTCCGTTGTGGATATTAACTAAAACCATTATACAAGCACAATATTATGCAAATAACCACTCGTCACACTTGTTTCATTTCTTCTTCTGCATATTCTGTTTGCAGTCTCGCAGCAGAGACTCGGCCTGTGAAGTTTTCTGTTAAATGTTTGTGTTCGTGCTGCACTTTAAGCTCCTCATTCACGCACTCGCTCAGCCATCAGGGAGTTGAACCATCAACTCTGGAATTAGAGCACATATACACTCCCTGACCACTTCATTAGGTACAGTGCTGCTGGTCTACCGCTCCAGTTTCTGGTGGATTTTCATTTTGTAGAGCTATTAAAACTGACAAGTGTTCCTATTATTTTGACATTGTAGCTACTTTAATTCAGTTTAATCATCCAGTTAAATCACCACCTTTTCTACACCAGGAGAACATTAGATCAGTCATGAATTAGGATTCAGATCTGAATGCATTCAGTGTACCTAATGAAGTGGCCAGTGCAGTGTATCATTACATATCACACCTTATTTCACTTTATATAATTTTTTTGTCATGAATTTGTATACATGTTTTTTTTTTTTTTTTGGAGTGATCAGTGGGAGGAGGTTGGGGTGGATGGTTGGGTCGAAAAAACAGGCCAGACTGTGGTCTTTCCCTGAATCCTTGTCTTTTACTGGAGTAGTGTCACATCTTAAAGAACAGTCACGGGGGACTGCTATCACTCGTGTACCTAATGTTTTGGCTAAGTTAGTGGATTATGGAAGTCAGTAAATCTTCACCGTGACACCTGAAAAATTAAATGAATGAAAAGAACTATGTAGCCCAGAAAAGCATTTGAAACTTAAAAAAACTACAACTGTCTTTTAGAAATGACGTTATTGAACAACCAGTGTGTTAGCTTTGTTGGCCCTCCATCGAGCCCAACCTCCTCCTCCTCCTCCTCCTGCTCTCTATTCGGTCATTTAAAAAAAAAACAATAAACAATCAAACCATCGATTTGATTGTTCCTTTGTTCAAATTAGGAAAACATAATTTCCTGGAGATGGATTTAAAGAAAGATTCTACTTTGGAAAAAAAATATATATAAATAAATATAAAACGGATCTAAATGAATTTTTTGTTTTGTTTTGTTTTCAGTTTTACCGGAATCTTAATGTGAACTCAGATCTGTTGTTTTTTTAAAAAAATTTTTTAAATGTTTTTTGTTTTACTGTATATAAAGATGGACAAAAAGACGTCATTACTGCAAGTTGTTGAGAACGACGACAAAAAGTGGTGTACCTGTGGTGTAGCATGAGGAAGCTAAATAAAAACGCTGATCCAGTTTCATTTTACCAGGACGTGCATTCATCGTCCTCCGTGGTATTTTCGTTCATTGGGACCTAAGAGGTATAAAAAATACTCTTTGAACTGGAAGTGGTTTTTTGAAAAAAAAAACAATGTCATGTCTCACACGTGGACACAGGGATTAATTCACGCTGTACTAAAATAAAGTCACCAATATGTAACAAATCGTGAGTTTATTAAGAGCAAAATCCAACGAGGCTCATTTTATTACACCGACTAGTGTGTTGACCCTTTGCTACCACTAGATGGCAGACTAAAGCGTCCACTTATGAGGACAATGGGTTAAAATGAAGCAGAATAAGAAGCTGCCACAAACCTAAAATCTTAATGTCCCCATAAGAGGACACAGGGTCTCAGGAGGTTAATCGGGAGGTGGCAAAGAGTGTGTGTGTGTTGGGGGGGTTGTTGACATGTCGCCGGCTAGCTGATTAGCATGAACTCTACGGAACGTCCGCACAGAATTAGAGGAGAGTTTCCTGCAGGATAAATAAACGACGGAACAACATTCACCTTTATAGTGACATCAAATAACTAAGTTCACTTCAACAAACATTAATATAGAAGAAGAAGTTCTGTCCCATTATCAGACCACTAGGGGGTGATGCAGGTGACTCGTGGTCCATCTTTATGTACAGTTTGTAGTTGAACCCTGGTGTCCTCTCCTGGTTTGACTTCCACTCCATGTGTTCTTAAGATGTGGATGCAGCGCTGCTTTGTAGAGCTTTAATCAAGTAGATTTTTGTGGAATAAATTTGTCACGATGAAGTCCGGACTCGTTCTGGTCTTATTACAGATGAATTTATTGCAGAAGGAATGTGAAGATGACAATCGGACATCTTTGGAGTTTTATAATGAATAAAGGTTTAATAATGTGTTGGGTTGTAGCTGTGATTCCTTTTTAACATTTCACACAAAGAAGAAATGAAACCAACGCTGAAGTTTTTAACTTGATAACGTCTGAGGTTCATTTAATGGTTTTATAGTAAAATTAAATCTTTACAACCTCCTGTTCAGTCATGAACGAGGAGCTCAGGTCAAAGTTTCACTTCTCTCTGTGTCATTTTGGGCACTAACGTTCTGAACACATTGAGGAACTGATACAGAAAAGCAGAGGCGTGTTTCACAGTGATAAACTTCAGAGAGGAAGAGAAGACTGATTATTTTTAACCCTGTGAAGTACAGAAAAAGAAACCAAGAGAACTATCATACTATTATAAAACTAAGTGAGGCTTTGTCTCCAGTGTGTACGTTCTTCAGTCCAGATGTTGGCGGTTTCCTCTCATCAAATGATGCTCCAACATTTCTATTGGATGAAGGTCAGGACTTTGCCTTTTTCCCAAAATTCATCTGGTTCTTCTGGAGAACCACTGGTGTTCTTGGGCTCCTTGTCTTCCTCCATGACTGAGTTTCTTTCTTTCCTTTCTTTTATATCCTTCCTTCCTTCCTCACTAAGCTCTTTTGTCCATTGTCATCATACACTTGAACACAAACATGTGTTGATCAGACTGAAGAAAATCTCTGATTGATAGAAACTAAACCAGGAACTGAGTCTCATCACGCTGATGGAAACACGTCTGAACACATGGGCCTGAAATGATCTTATAACGTCACCGATACGTAACATTGGCTCTTTTTAGTCTAATGTTTCTAATGTTCTCTTTGTCAGTAAACAGTGAGGTCAGTAAACTTTTCTCCACTGACAAAACTTTGCTCTAATTGGAACATTATTGAAAAATGTTCTCTGGAGTTTTCACTGACTGTTCTCTGGCTCTGAGCTTTTCACGCTGAATGAACGGTTAACGATGACCTCGTTTCAGCGCCTTCTCAGCCTGGGTGTTAAACATGTTTAACGGGTGTTAATTTACAATAATGGTCACACAAACAGATAAATGTCATCTGTGACGCTCCTTTAACAAATACCGCCGCAGTCCAGCTCAGTCCCACTCACATTAGATTCACTAATGAAGTCTGATTGAAATCCTCATCCGTCCGTCCATCCATCCATCCATCCATCCATCCATCCATCCATCCATCCATCCATCCATCCATCCCTCCATCCGTCCATCCATCCATCCATCCATCCATCCATCCATCCATCCATCCATCCATCCATCTATCCATCCGCTATGGTAGATGAGGAAACACCAATTGGATAAAACCAGCAACAGAAGGTAGAATCTGTCAATAAAAACTCCACGAATAATAAAAATGGAATAAAACATAAGTGCAAAAAGTGAAAAAAAATCTGAATAAGAAATGATAAAGATGCAAAAAGAGACAGGATACAAGAGAGAAAGTGACAAAAGTAAGTTAATAACACAATAAAATGCCAACTACTAAAACGGTAAAAGAGATCAAATTATTAAATAGTCAATATGTTGTTACGATTCAATTAAAAGCCAAACTGAAAAGGTCGGCCTTGAGTTTGCTTTTTGAAATATCAACAGAACCTTGGTGGAGACTAAAACTAGATCAGGACGGGTTTCACTCGTGCACTCGCTCCTAATAAACCTCATCATGTTGGGAAGAAGCTGGCCTGTGATGAGTCGTCGCTCTGACGCCAGAGGTCGCACCCGGCTGCATCTCCATCTCCTGTTGCCATGGTGACGCAGCTGTCTCCTTAGATTCCTCCAGCCTGATGACGTGAGCGACGAGTTTCATCCGAGACACACGACATCACACTGTGGGGAAAAAAAAAAAACATCTGGACCACCCCAACCCCCCAACTCCCCCTCGCCTCCAGCATCTCCATGGTGACGAGGCCAAGAAGCTGAGAAATCTGCTGCCGTGGGAACACCGGTTGCCCTGGCAACGGCCATGGAAAAGCACTGAGGCGCTAACGTGGTCCAAACCTGTCAGTGTGATGATGATGATGATGATGATTTGGATGATGATGATGATGATGATGATGATTATTTGGATGATGATGATGATGATGATGGTGATGATGATGATGATGATGATGACCGGTGTAATCCGATGTTATTCGCTGCTCTTGATGATTTCATTCAACAGAAAGTCAAACTCACAAAGAGCGTTTTAAAATCTCACAGTTTACTGACGTTTGTTTTACACGAGTTCTGGAAATCTTTCACTAAGCTTCACAGACATCATGATCCAGATTTTCAGTCACATGTGTGAGGTCACAGGGTGCATGAAAACTGAATTACATTATAAACAAAAACACATCGTCAGGACAAGCCCCTCCCACCCTCATCACAAGCTCAGCACGACGCCGACCAGAACCAGAACCAGAACCAGACCAACCTGAACCAGGATTATTGCACACAGCCCTGAAAACAAAACAGATTCACAAAACCTGGAGGACATGAAGCTCCCAGATAGGAATGCTAGGTTTTAGACTGTCACACCACATTAGGAAATAGTATTTTAATTCAGAGCCAGAAAATGAACCCTTTCATCCTTTCAATCCACATGAGCTTCTTCCTGCAACTATTTCCTGTTCCTACGTATGATGTCAAGCTGCTCTCTGCGTGGATTAAATAATGTGCTATCTAGCTAGCTAAGTCCACAGGTCTTTGTAGCCGTTAGCTGATGCCCCAGACTCTCGTTGCCTTGGTAACCCTCTCGTCTATATCCGGACGTAAACATATTGCTGGGTCACAGACGGAGCAAACTCTTTTGTTCTGAAAAGAAAATACTAACAACCATCTGGTTGTTCAGTGCGGTGGATTTGTTGGTAGAATGAAAAATGGTGGACGGTGTCTCCAAAGTCTTATTTTTCTCCGATCATCACCACAACACTCCGAATTTCGTCGACATTCATGGTGTCTGGTGTCTTCGCGCTCCAGATGGAACTGGTGAAACTGTGGGAACTTGTTTTTTTGTTTTTGTGCAACATTAACGGGAACCAATCATTTCTGTTCTGCCCCCCCCCCGCTGGTCATCTGGTGAATTGCATCCCGTTAATTTCGAAAAAAGGCTTTTGGGGCTGAAACAGATGAGCAGTTTGAAGTTTGGCAACAACACAAGAAAATTTTAAGAAATCACAGTTATGAAAAAAAAAATCCCATTTCAGAATTGTCTTTGGTGCTAGGATGAAGCTAAAGTGAGTTCATTTATTTTCTTTAAATTCTTGTAAGTATGTGGCTGCAGAGCGTCCCGTCCTCTGAGTTTGGCAAAATAAATGAAACACAAGACGAATTCTGCACTAATGACACTTCAGGCCTTGTTTTTGAAATGCTTGCTCTGTGCTAATCAGGAGTTAGCATGCTGGGTTTAGACCGTAATAAAGAAGCTTGATTATGCTAACGGTTGATTGTACGCTAATACCTATGTACACACACTAGCATAGCAGGATGTTGGTGGAGAACAGAAGTAACCGACTCCAGGCAAAATAAACGATATCATATATAAAACTAGTATGATTAGAAAATATACTTTTACATTGATAGTTATTCTAGATTGTCCACATCCCAAAGTTACACAATATCTTTGGCTAATCACCACAAACAAGTATCAAACTTTCTTTCCCCCGTAAACACACAAACATTTACAGTAGTCTAGAGAAAGAAATGGGACTTCCTCCTCCAACGGTCTCACAAAGCAAATAGGAAAATAAATGGACATTTTGTCATATTTAACAAAATTGCATTGAACAGTTTCATCGTGCAACAAGTGAACACGTCATAATTTAACCCTGATTTGCGTTTCTCCATCGTTTGTTCACTCCAACGTGTCTGAAACTTCACACCTGACTCGTTTGGTTGTGACTTTCATAGTTTTATATCAGAAAATAAAACATATTGAGGGAACAGATTTGAAGGTTAGCTACAGAAAAAGAAGAGTTACGTTAGCTTAGATTAGCAGGAAACATACTGTAACAATTTGCTTTGTAAATCCATCACAAAACTCCCTGTGTAACCATAAGTTGGTGAAATTTAAATTATTTTTGTACGAGATATGTAATAAATTACACCTAATTTATTCATTTTTGGACCCAGCTAGGCTAGCTGTTCCTCCCTGTTTACGATCTTTATGCTAAGATAAAGTAACTCAACCTCAGGAATAGTTTTGCAAAACTAGGAGCTACGGCTAAGACAAGGTTAGCTCTTGCTGAGAGTTTTTTATTTTATTTTTATTTTTTAGCTTGGATTAGCAAAAAGAACAGGAAACATACGGTAACAGTTAGCCTAGTAAATCCATCTCAAAACTCGACTTTTACATTTTTGTGCAACATATCTTAACAAATGAGCTTTAGATGTGATTTATTTACATTTAGACAAAGCTAGGCTAGCTGTTTTCCTCCTGTTTATAATCTTTATGCTAAGCTTAGCTAAAATTACTCCATGTATTTCCAAAATTGTTCCTTTAAAGGTAATATTTAGTGATTTATGGTTCGCGGTGTACTATTTGGCACCAAAGACCAACTTCCATTTATTAGCAGAGCTAATATTCAGTGGAAAATGTAGATGATTCAGAACTTTTTAGAGTCTCTAAACTCTTTGTCGGTTCCAGCTTCTTAAATGTCAGGATTTGTTACTTTTCTGTAGGAAAGTGTTAAGAACATATTTGTTTTCGGGACTTTTAGCTGCTCAAAATGTGCAGAGGGAAATTATCAACTGATTAATCAGTGTTGAAAACCTTGACATGTTTGTGATTATTTACATCACAAATTTAAATATAATAGGAATACAAAAGGGTTTGCAACTAGTGCTTATTGTTTTCTCAACTGTAGCCCTTCACAGGTTTGATCAACCAACCATCCAAACTGTCCGTTTATTATTATCTGTAACGAGCAAATCCTTACATCTGAGAAGCTGTAACAGGAAAAATAATGAAAACCCTTATTTGATTAGTTTTAAGAACCGAGCTGCACACAGTGGAGACTTGATAGCGCCTCATTTGTTTACTCTCCCAGTCTGAGTGAGAGCGTGGAGATTAAAACTCTAAAATCAGATGACTAAAAAAAGACAGTGTTTGATCATGAAGGTGCAGAAATCCCTTAACGAGCCCACGGCGAGCGGAGCCCCCGAAACAGTTTTATGTAATTTCACAGTCGACTTTGACATTTCATGGCACGCAGATGCAAGACAAACACACACACAAAAAAATAAATAAAAAAACAAAGGCAGTCGGCCAGAAAGAGAGATGGTGACACTTTTTCACAAAGGCAACAAAATTAGTCGTGTGATATTCGATGCCGCTCACAGACAGTCTGGTGTGTGAAGTCCAGTTAATGAGTCTGAAGCTCATAAATCTCCTTAGACTCCTGTCTCGTCTATAGCAGGCGCTGATTAGAGGCTCCAACAGAAACACTGAAGGTTTCAGGCTCAAGAGTCTTCAGATAATAAAGATTGTTACTGGCGCGTTCTAAATAAAACTGAGCTGAAAAAAAGTGTTGGTTGAAACCCAGGTTGACCAGAGTTTGGTGAGAGTGATAGTTTAGTTCTTGCGGTGAGTTCTAACACCTCCAGATCCAAATTCACTAAGCTTGCAGTGGAAGTTCAATTTCTGCAATTTTCCCTTCTGACAACCCTCTTGTTGGGTGTGTTTTGCTTTTTCAAACTTTACAATCACATGTCCGTTTGGGGGCGGTAGTGTTGCTAAACCCACTGAGAATCAACAGTTGCTGACGGTTGTGTTGGTAACGTTGGGTCTCAGACGTGTTCAAAAGAAAGTATTTTGTACTTTGTAGATGAGAGATGTCAGGTAGTTAAGCTCCATCCACATGTAAAAGAATTCCCTTATTTATCAATAAACACAAACACATTACACTCTGAAGTACAGACTTTGCAGTTCTTTGAAGTGGAACAGAATTTGGAAAAAACTGATTAGGTTTCATAAGAAGCAGACACAAAGAAGTTTGCATTCTCTGCAGTTTGCATTTCAGAATCAATCTTGTCCAGTTCGGACACTGGACAACAGGAGGATGCTGTATGGTACCGCAGTAATTTGGAACAGCTGCAAGAACACATACTTACAAACTGCCCACACTAAGCGCCGACTTCTATGGGTGTTTATTAATACAAGTGCACAAACTTAGGACTTCTTGGTATTTCGCACATGACCGGTCCGACTCAAAGGTACAGACTTTGGTGGAATTGGTACATCAGTGTTTTCCCTGGCTGTGCCGAGTACTTGGTCAAATGGTGCTGATGCTGTTTCACAACAACAGAAAAGACAACGCATATTGGTAAACTCCCTTGTCCTCTAGTGTAGCATCGTAGCTGATGTGCACCTCCCCAGAAATAACTACAAGAGCTGTGATTGGTCCACTTAGTAGCAGCTTATTTCCGCTTTAATATTTCCAGCTGCTTCTCCATCTCCGCAATGTTTGAATTGATTGTTTTGGATTAATAAGGAATTGGTAAGATTAAATGATTGGTGATACAGACATTTGTATGAATCATATTGGGCAGAATTTGTGGAAACGAAAATTAACCCGACTGGCAAAAAAGACACAGCGCCGACTAGTGTTTGGGTGGCGTTGGTTATGTGTGTAAATTACAACATCTATATCCCAATCCTTAATCTTTACTCAAAGCTCATCTTTCACATCACATGATGATAAGGAAGACACGATGGAGGAGAGAGTGAAATGGCCCAAAGTGACTTAATTTCACCAGAAGGAACATGTGCAACGTGCAATTTATGCAGCTCCGTAATTTCAATCAAGGCTTGCAAGCAACATGCTGAAGCATTTGTCGACAACGCATGTCATTAAATACAGAGAGCGCTACGTGTTGGACAATCTCTGGTCAACAAGTCTCAGCAGATCAGAGCTAGAGAGGATCCAGTGACCAGTTTCCTATTTGTTTACTTACACAAGCTCTTATCTCTTCTTTAGAAATTCGATAAAATTTCTGTTGTTTACACGAAACCATGAACTCCTACGTTTTCCAAACCAAAAATTCACAGGAGGAATTGATAAGAAAGAATCGGATCGATAAACATAATGGATAATGGCATCTGTATCAATAAAATCTTATCTATGGCCATCCCTAGCGTGGACGGAGCTTTTCTTCAATCTGAAAAGAAAATACCATCACCACTGCCACATCTGGGTTCACCAGACTATCACCACATTGAATTCAGGGGGTGTATCGAAGTTGTGGACGGTGTTTTCCATGTGGATGAACATTTGGGGAGAAAGTTCCTCAACATCACCTGATCTCTGGTCTCCACATCGCTGCCAATCTGTTCCATAAATCTTCACCAATCTTTCAAAGTGGGTCTCTTTAGTGAAGTTGTGATGAATCTGAGGAACCAACGCTGATCGTGTTTGCCATCAGACCGTGGTGACTGACAGCAGAGGACTCGGACACAGCTGACTGTCGCTCTCCACTCGGGTCCCGTGGGTCAGCAGCTCCTCCACTGTCGTCCAGTCGTCGAGCAGCTTGCTGTTCCTGAGTCGGTTCTGCTTCATGTGGCTCAGCTCCAGCACCGTCTGAGATGACAGCGACCCCTGACCTCCCCCGCCTTGCTCCTCCCCTCCTCTCCTCTCTCGGTGTTGCCGTGACAACGCCAGATGACGCCTCCTCTCGGTGCGACTCCAGTATCGCCCCGCCAGTCGGCCGTCCTCCCCTTCCTCATCACCGTCCCTGCCTCCGTCTCCTCGCGCCTCCTCGTCCGTCGTGACCTCACTGCGCTCCCTGGCCAGTCGGTAAGCTCGAGCTTTGAGCAGCTGATTCCTGACCGACTTCTGATTGGACAGTCTGGAGCGGGGAGAGGGCGGAGAGTGGGGGCTTCGTTGCGGGGCCCCCAGTGTGCTGTATAAAGGAACACAGGGACCTTTGGGTTTGCTGGTGTGATTCCCGAGAGTCTGAAAGCCACGCCAGTCTGACGTTCCACTGGATCCAGAACCGGGACTCTTGGAGAGGGAGTCCTCCTCCCGGCTGCGAACTGAGCTCTGGCTGTTCCTGGGTGAGTTCTGGTGACCGGTTAGGTTGGTTCTGTCTATGCTGAGGTGACTGGTGGGGTGACAGTTACTGGGATAACTGGCCCTGCTCCTGGGCCCCAGTGACTTGGGGGTCGTACCCGGCTGGCCGTTCTGGACTGCGTTTGGATCTGTCATGTTGGGGTGACTTGCCCTGCGCTGCCGCTGTCCTTGACTCAGATCGGTTATTGTTTGACTCCTTCCCGGAGGCTCCATCATCCGTCCTCCAGCCTGCTGCTGCTCTAACCACAGCGCCCTCCGCTGGCAAGGCTCAGTACGACAACCTGAAGACAGAAGAAAGTTATGAATCCCTAGGGCCTCAACCTAAAAAGACCCAAAATAAATCAAGACTCTCGCCAGGACCATCAGGTCCATGTTCTTGACCATGATCTCTGTGGACTGTGGTCTCTGTGGACAATGGTCTCTATGGACTCTGGTCTCTATGACCCTGGTCTCCGCAGACACTAGTCTACCTGGTATGTATAGGTCAGACTTCAGTGACACTGTGTCTGATTAATTAGTGATGAACTAAAATATCTTCTAGATTAGAGAGTAGAAACCACCTTGATAGCAATGACATCATTCTGAACTCATTCATCAACCCCTGGACCAGACCTGGACCCAGAGTTTCTAGAAATACCACAAAGCTCACATGTTCTCCAAAGGTTCTAGTTAAAAGAGAACCAGGTCCACTCTCCATTTGGACATTTGGATCAAACCAATCATACCATCATCCACATTGGGTTTTTACCACTTAAAGTGAATCTGGCTCCAAAATGCTACTGATTCACTACAGGAGGCAACGTACACACAATTCAGCCTTTGGACATTTAGGGTTAGGGTTAGGGTTAGGGTTAGGGTTAGGGTTTCTCCTGGACATCATCACATTCTACCATTGAGCTCATGATACAATCCAGAAGAAGATGGAAATTTCCTCCCCAGGGAAACCAGCCACCAAGGCGCGCTACATATCAATGCTAAGCTAACTTTCACTACAAGATGGCTGCATTGAGTTTATTATCTGTAGTACCACCATTAGCCCACTATATGGAGACAAAGGGATCAGATCAGATTCTGTCAGGTCACCGTGTATTGCATAGTTGATGGAGATTTTGTGCGGATTGACTCAAAGGGACCACAAAAGGTGATAAAAACAATATGAATTTAATTTTTTGTCAATTAATTTGAGAATTTAATAAATATTAAATATAAATGTTTTGACATGCTGAATGTGAAATTCAATGTTTAGCTGCTTGTTTTGTCTGTCTAGCTGAGGCCAGCTAGTTACCTCCAGCGTTGTCATACTTGGCATCAATGGAACGAGTAGTTTCTCTAGTTTCACCCAGCATGGCAGAACAGTTGTACAGTTGTTTTTATAGGTTTGAAGCTTGAATTGACCTGCAGCTAGCTGGTGTTAAACATACTTCACACACTTGGATGAGTTGAGTGGCATTTGTTGAAGTGTTTTTCTGCATTATTAGGTCCAAAGGCATCAAACTGATTGTGGCACTCAGTTAAGAGGTTATTTCTAAAGCAACTCCTTGATGGTTGTTGTTATACAATGATGCACGTCCTCTTGAAAGCACACCCTGACCATGAGTGAATCAATGCTTTTCTGTACGTGTGCAGGACTGAAATGTTGTAAACAAGAGAAAGAATAAACCCGAGCTGCTCTTGTTGTCCAGAAATATTTACTGTTTGAACAAGCGCTGCAGCTCAAGTTCAGTGACTGCTTCAACCTGCTGTTAGCTTACTATGTGAGAAAAGAGGAGTATACCTAGAAGATACCTCCACGTCTAACCACTTCTCTACAGGTGATGGCATTTAACAGATCATTTCTGGACATTTATAGAGTTCTACTAACCGACTGAGGGTGAGGGTGGCGAATGGTGACGAGGCAAAGTGGGACTCCTCTCAGCTCTGTGGAAGTGAACTGTTGTGGTGGTGCTGTTTCCCACAGTGCAGCGGGACGCCTGTGGCGCTCCGGGGTGGGTCATCTGTGTTGCCTCAGGGATGGACTCCAAATCCCAGCGTCCTCTCTGCTCTCGAGGGGAGTGGCCCGAGCGCAGATGGTGAGCTTGTCGTTGAGTGTGGCCTCCGTGGATCTTGTGCAGCCGTCTGTGCTCCCCGGTGCTGACGCTGTGGAAGCCAGAGTCGCTGGGTTCAGACGAGATGAGGGACTCAGAGGAAGAGGAGGAGCCTTGGGAGGAAGGGGTGTGGCCTGGCAGCGACGACATGGCGTCTGTCTCAGCTTCGGAGAGCGCCACCCGGTGGTGCGGGCTGTCAGGGCCACAGCCTAGCCCACTGTCAAGCTCACTCAGGGGAAGGTAGCCGAGTAGACGGTCAGACCTCCAGTGAGGACGATAGTCGGACTAAAGTGAAAGTCAAAGAGAACTGAAATCATTTGAACGTTAGAAGATCAGAACATGCTCTAAATTTACAGAGGTACAACATAAAATCTTCATATCAGTGCTGTCAAAAAATTAAAATGTTTAATCAGATTAATCTCAGGGTTGCTGTGGATTAATTTCGATTAATCGTGATTAAATGTCATTCGGTTTTAAAGTTTGTTCAGGAGGGAGATAAGGCCAGATCAGGGAAGCACAGGCATAATGTAGGGCAGCTAAGTGTGGGCGGAGCCTGGGAGCTGAGGACCGCCCTAGATGGCGCCCTGAGCGCTCCACAACAGATATACCACCCTTAAAAGACCGGACGTGCTGTTGTGGTCTGAGAAAGAATAGATAGTGTATTTTGTACAGTAAACTGTCCCGTGGGAAGACAGAGTTGAAGAGACGAATGAGCGCAAGAGAGATAGATATGTGAGATAGAGATAGGGATACGTGGATTTGTGGCGAAATCCACCATTGCTCTTTGAGAGTTGGGCATTCGCGGAAAACAACAGAGTGTTGCCGTAAAGAATATGTCCCTGGCAGCGGAGCAAGCGAGTCAGCGGTTACGGAGGAAGCACGCTAGCTGGGGAGCATGCTAAAGGTAAGGCTAGCTATGTGCTAACATTAGGTAGCAGTTGTAGTTAGATTAATCTAATCTGTCGGTTGAAAGGCACACGGTGGCGCGGTGGCTGCATTGAGGGGGGTGACTCTGGGACGCTGGAGCTCACTATTAAGCCTTCCTGGCCTAACTTAACGAAACATCAGTAAAGGGAGGAGCCCACTTGGAAACCCCAGTGATGTGCGGCACACTGCACACTGCCTACTGTTGCTAGTTAGGCTCGTTTGCTGGTGTTTTCTTGTGTGTAACTTCTGATCTTGGCAGAGGGGAATGTTGTTTGAAGCACAGTTGCATGTCCCATCATTTCTTACATACTATTGGTGGTTAGCCTAATTAGCTGGTGCTTTCTGGTGTTTTTTTTCTCCCGTTTCAAGGCTAATTGTACCTCGTTTCTGACATAGGCAGAAGGATGAGATGTCCTGGTCTGAGTGTAGTTGCATTCCCATCATCTCTACTACCTACAGCTGGTGTCTAGGCTAATTAGCTGGTGTTTTTCATTTCTGTACCTAGGCTAATTGTATCTCGTTTCTGACATAGTTAGTAGCTGACCACTGGTCTGCTGGTTGGTTGTCCAGTTGGACCTGACTTCTAAGGGAGTTTTGCCTTAGATCATGGCACAAGGGATTGTAACATCTCGTCCTGTGTATTAATGAATATCTATTTGCTGAGTAAACAGACTACAGAAAGAGGAGAATATATCTGCACTTCATGTGTTGATTAAGCACCTTCAACAGTTTCAACAAAAAAACTTTTAACAACTTTTTTGTGTCTTTTTTGAGCCAACATTTGTCCACATTAGCATTGTCCAACAAGAGTGGAACTGACCGCTTCTTATTTCCAATGTTGCAATGTTCTCACAGTCAACAGTGGTTCCAGGAGTGGACATATATTTGCAGCCAGCATTGCCAGCCTGTCTTTGTCAAGTGCTAGCAGAATCCCCAACTAACGTACGCTTGGCTTGGTTAATGTGCTATTTCGAGTGTGATAATACTTTATGTGGTTCCACTGGTCCGTCTTGGTTTTTTTGTCCTCAAATGTCCCATGGAGAGGACCAATGTGCTGTTTTGCGTCTTCCATCTTTATGGGTTGGCTCTGCTGCCTGTCACTACCGGATCAACTGCACATTTGTTCATGTCTTACAGTAACTCTACTTGGACAAACTGCCTGAGATGTGTTAATCCATGTTCATTTTAACAGCCCTGCTTCACTTATAACCAAACTGTAACAATTAGAGCATAAGGTGGATGAATGAACAGCTGAAACTCTGAACCTAGCTACCTGTCTGGGGAAACTCTTTGGCTCCACCTCCTCCGAGTTGTAGCAGCCAATCAGACAGCTCTCTGAGTTGGGCTGGTAGGGCAACATGTCTGGACCCTGAAATAGAAACTAAAGATTAGAGCAGTGGATTAATTACTTTTGCAGCCTTGCAGCAGTAAACACAATAAAAATGAATGACCTGGTAGTCCAGTCTGTCCAGGTGGTCTAAGCTGTAGGAGACGCTGGGCAGGTAGCTGTTCCCCGGGTGCTGGTCACTGGATGATCTGGGCAGGTATCCATTGGGCAGATACACGTCAGGCGACATCATCATGTGACTATTGGCTGAGTATAAGTCAGGTGACATGGTCATGTGACCATAGTAGGGCCTGTGGTGTAGAGGAAGAGATCAGGAGGTATTAGTAAGACTAAACTTCGGATCACAAAACATGAAACTAGTCTGATGAATCTATTTATGTAAAGTCATCGTTGAATATTTATAGAAATCTTCATCTACATTCATAATCGTTAAAGGTTTTGCAGTGACAGCAGCAGCATCAGCAGAACAAACCTCCTCTCATGAATATTTATGAGGAGAGACTCACCTTGAAAATTGAACTTTCTCCTCAAATGCTCAAGTGAAAAATGGTCCCTTACAAAATGTGTCTATAAATTTAAAGTCTTCTATCACTGATGTGGCATATTCCCAATTATTTTCTCCTACGCCATTAATCTAATCTGATTCTGGACCCTGTCCCCAAAAAAATTTCCCAACTTGAGAGTGTAGCCTCTATTCATTTAGAGAACCATCCACTGAAAGGAAGGGAAACAGGATCAAAACAGTTTCCAAAAGACGCCAAACAGCACCTGAACACCAGTCACTGTCAACACACCGGCATGACTGGTTTTCAGGTGCTTTGCCAGAATATAGTCCCAAATCTGTGTCTGCCCTAGGCAATTCATCTGTGTTAATTATATTGACATTTGAACTTAACGTGAATGTACAGGAAATTCTTTAATGTTCTAGGGATAAGGAGCCACTTGACAAACTAAAAACTACAGCAAATAATCATCTTGGGTATCTTTTAATTTTCAACTACAGCAGTGGTAATGAGATCAGTATTCACACACAGACTCAAAACCTTCAACAATGAAACAAGAACCTCTGAGACTTAGAGTTTGGACCTGGATCATTCTGGTTTTGTCAAACCTAAATGAACCCATGAAGAATTATCATAAATGTTTTTATTATTGTCCCCTCATCCTCCTTTGTCCAGTGTCCCAGTGCTACCTACCCTGCCCCGTAGCCGTCTCCTTGGCCTTCCTCGCCCTCCATCAGCCCCATGGCTCTCAGGGCCTCCCAGTGCCTCTCTGTTGGGGCGTTGCATTCAATTGTGCACCGAGACCTCCGCCTCCGGTGGCCACGACCCCTTTTCCCTTCCATCTGCATTGTGATTGGTTGGCCATACTCGTCCACGAAGTGCACCTCCTCGACGTGTCGGTGGCGAGCGGGTTCATGAGTCTTTGCCTGGTGAAAAGAAAAAATCTCGTTTATTGTCAAAAAAAAAACTTGAAATTCCAGAGAGTACACATACAGAGATAAAGTGAACCAACGACGTTTCTCTGGATCAATTTGTCTTGCATGCTTGACTACAAATTGTGTTGCGTAACACAGAATATGATTCATGCTCTTTATATAAAAAGATTTTTAAAGAAACGTTGGATACCAGGAGAGACGAGACTTCATGTTTGTGTTCCAGCTGATTTATTTCCTCCGGCTGAGGGTGTGTTCATTAGTGGGAACAGCTGCTGTATAAAAAACTACAAATCTCCAGACCATGACCCTCTATGACCCCATGCTCTCAGATTACAGACTGGAATGTACCACCAGATGGACAAAAATGTTGGGTAGATAAAAAACAAATAAACGTACGTTTTTGCCGTTCTGTCGCCAGAGGAAATAACATGAAATGTGAAGGGAACCTCATAAGAGATTATTAACTCCATTTTCTTGAACTGACTCTCTTTCTCTAATGTAAAATACTTTTGTTTGAGGTTCATCTGGTGAAGATGCCTCCAGGATGCCTTCCTTTATTGGCAGGAGTCCCCCGGTATGGACACCTAGAATAGATCCCATCCGACCCGGGAACGGTTCCCAACTCCTCAACATGAAGTTAAACCACTGTCCCAAATGTGTTCCTTCACCTTTAAACCACTTTTTAAAGACCATCCCTCCTGTTACCAAACTCTGAGCACAGTCCCAAATCCCTTACCTCCATTCATCTTAGTGGTGTAACAATTTCACGTCATTCGAAAACATCTGCTTCCTTGATAAACCGTTTATAAGTCTTACCCCAACTCTAAACTCCAAACTCACTTGATCTCCAACCTTTGCAAAGCTTCGTCTAAATCTTTTCTCTCTTATAATTATTCATAGAAGAAGAAACTTTCTCTCAAATTATACTTTTTTTCAAGTAACAAACCATCAGAGATGTAACTTCTTGACAGGCAAGGCACGAAACAGCACCCCAGGGCAGTGAGTGCCCCCCCAAAGGACTGACAGATTTTAAATTAGAGCAGTGTGTTTTAATTGGCAGTCAGGGGCTCTCCAAGGACCCCCCACCCGACTGAACAGACTCCAAACTACAGCAGTGGCAGTGTGGGAGGTTTTCAGTGGTGGTAGAAGACCTCCCTAAGGGGCGCCCACCTGACGCAACAAAATCTAAACTACACCACCTGCACATGTTTTCGTAAATTTTACTTCTACCTGATTCTCATTCTTATTTTACTTTATTCTTCCATCTATGTCTTGTTCATGTGTGTTTTTCTTATCTTCTTCTCTGTCTTGAATCTTCTTGACCTTCCTGAAGGAGCCCTACTTCACCTGTTAAACTTTAAACTACAGCAGTGACAATACGGTTCTAATGACAGTAGTAGACCCCCTTAAGGAGCCCTACCTAACAAACTTTATATTACAGCAGTGACAACAAGCTAAGATTTAAAGGACAGTGGGAGACCTCCCTAAGGGGCCCCCACCTGACTGAACAGACGTTAAACTACAGCAGTGGCAATGTGCTGAAATAATCTGCATTAACAGAATGAGGCTGGTTTATTTTATACCAGCTGTTCATGTTCTGATTCATGGTTCATTCCTCACATTTAGTTAGAGAGCTCAGACACCTATTCTTTTAGTTTTCCATTTATTTATTTACTTAAATAGAGCATTAATCAACTTAATAGTAAATGTGCCACTGTTAGCCAGCTGGCTCATTTTCAACTGTAGTCCTTTTGGTAAGATGTATGTTTAAGAACCATTATCATATCTGTGTAAAAACATCAAAGTTGTTAAAATTAGAAAGCAAAAAGAGTCGTCCATCACTGAACTGTTGGCATTAGCCATTAGGCTAAGGCTCAAAGCTAAAACAAATGCAGCAACCAAGACATCAGATGACAACATTAACAGAGCAATAGACAACAGCAAGCAGCAAGACAGATACAGGTAATGATGATCATGTAGTTGGTTATACAGAAGCCGTTAAGTGGAGACTAAGTAAACTGTAAGTGGTCCAGTTTCTTATGTTTGTGTCAGTTGACTCAGATTGCAACAAACATCTTATCTAAATTAGTGG
Organism: Mugil cephalus; assembly: GCF_022458985.1. Taxonomy (NCBI): domain Eukaryota; kingdom Metazoa; phylum Chordata; class Actinopteri; order Mugiliformes; family Mugilidae; genus Mugil; species Mugil cephalus. Next base: position 26,243,904 of record NC_061770.1, read on the forward strand.
CATTGTAAGAGGTGTAGTGTCAGTAGTTATTGTATTCCATAGTTCGTCCACATTTGACTCTGGACATGAAAGGACAGCTTGGGCCCTGGAGGAGAGTCAGTCATTAGCTCTGCCGAGTTCCCCGAGAGGACAACAAGTGCAGTATAATGGTGGAGGCCGGCGTTAAAGCGTCACGTGTGAAAGTGAAGATACAGGAAGCTAAGGAGGCCTGGCTCCATGTAGGTCAGGATGCGGAGCTCCGTGACCCCTGGACCAGTGTCTGTGGAGGAGCCCTGGGTGTCCATCTGACACAAAGACCAACGAACGCACAAGCACAGATGGACTCAGAACAACGTGCACACGCCAACGCACAGGTTCACACATGTGGAAACCTGCTTCAGTTCGTCATTCACACGAATGCAAACGCAGCGACACACAAAGAGAAAGAGAGCGGTGGGAGAGTGATGTGCTGCTGTAGCCTGGAGAAGTGAGTCGCGCTCCACTGCACTTTGACAGTAACCAACACTGATCCCTCTCTCCATCCATCCCTCTCTCTTCATCTTTCTCTTTCTCCCTCGGTTTCGTCTGTGATGCTTTGACTCAATTTTCAGTCTCAAAGTGCAAAACTCTGCAAAATTCGACACTCTCGGTTCTCAGCACAAAATGATGTTTAGCACGCAAAAAGAAATCCAGAGAGCTGCTTTGATTCTGTCAGGTCAATCAAAGATGTCACAGACTCTCACTCTCTCTCTCTGACTATAGTCGTTTATTTTTTAAATAATTCAAGAGAAGGTTTCAAACTCACAGAACAGAAAACATTTAAAATGTTATCAGTCACATTAATAAATGCTTCACAAGCCAAAACACCTGAGAACGTTGGAATCAGACTAGACATGAGACGTCAGGATTGGAACAAACCATCTGATTTAGATTGAAACAAACCATCTGATCTAGACTGGAATAAACTAACTGACTCAGATTGGTTTTAAACCTATGTTTGAGCTCTTGGTTGTTAAGTTCTGGAAACCCAGTGTATTGGTATTCAAGAGGTAATTTCAACCACGAGTCATGAGAACAGCTGGAAGGCAACTGTTGCCACTGACTCAGATTGGAACTAAACATCTAATGTGGATTGGAACAAACCATCTGCTCAAGATAGGAACATACCATCTGATCAAGATTGGAACAAACCAACTGACTCAGATTGGAACACACTAACTGGTCTAGATTGGAGCAAAACATTTGATCTAGATTGGAGGAAACCAACTGACTCAGACCGGGACAAACCATCTGTTCTGTGAGGAAGAGACCAACTGACCTAGGTTTGAACTCATGAGCTCTTGGTTGTTAAGTTCTGAAAACTAAATGTTTGGTATTCAAGAGGTAATTTCAACCATGAGTCATGAGACCAGCTGGAAGGCAACTGTTGTCACTGAGGCTAGCAGCTAGCATGCTAACGACTGAGTATTTTAATGTAGGAGATGTTAGGATACAATGAAAGGTATGAACTTTATAAAATGACATTATAGAATCACCACCATCCTCAAACTTCTGATTATTGTCTCGTCATTGTTTATTAAGATGGCTGCCACTATTTCACTCCTGCATGTTTGTTGACAAGTTAAACCCAGAAACCTAATCAAATAACTTGATGTAATGAAGAGGAATCTTAAGTACACATTTTTTGTTATCTGCCACTTCTTCCTCTGACACTTTAAGACATGTTCATCAGGAAGATGGAGATCATAAACTGTGTGATTTGACTGAAGTAGGAAATGAGTCACATTTTTCTTTTGTACTGTTCACACAAAGAGCGTCAGATTTTATGGAAGACTGAATGTTCTGGTATTTGAGCTGTTGCTTTTTTTTTTAATGCAGCTACAAGTTCAAGTTTGTTTTATGGATTTTATATATTCTCTTTATGGGTAAAGTGCACGGTGCAGAACCCACAGAGAAACACACTTCTTCTGACAGATCAAACATCTACATGCAGCTCTAGCAGCTGTGAGAGGAGGTCCCTGTTGATCCTTTCTCAGACAAAACTTCAGCTTCAACCCGCAGATACAGAAAGTACGTGAAAAGTTTTGACTTTCTTCAGAATTTTATGCATAAAAATGACTCAACAACATCAGCAAGTCCTGAAAGTACAAAACACATGCTGAAATGTTAGACTTGTGTTTTTGTGTACTCAGGAAAATGAGGCAATATTACATATCAGCGAGGTGCAAAAGAGGTTTAGTTTATGTTTTCACCCTATTTACATGACATACAGTACTTTACAAAAGGTTTAGGCAGGTGTGGAAAATGCTGTAAACTAAGAATGCTTTCAAAAATGGAAGTAACCGCATCAGTTCTTCTTCTTGGACACAGTTCTTGAAGGATCTTGGCTGGTAGTTTGTTCCAAACGTCTTGGAGAACTAACCACAGATCTTCCTCAGATCCTTCTGTCTCTTCATGTAATCCCAGACTCACTTTCCTCTGAAGATAGTTCTTAATGACCTTGGCTGGATGTTTGGGCTCTTTGTCCTGCTGCAGAATAAATGTGGGGCCAGTCCTCCTCCTCCCTGATGGTGTTGATGATGGATCAGTATCTGCCTGTATCTCTCAGCATTGAGGACCATTAATCCAGACTCTCCAGGAGCCTCCACCATGCTTCACTGTTGCCTGCAGACACTCATTATTGTATCTCTCTCCAGCCCTTCAGTCAACAAACTGCAGCCAAATATTTCACATGTTGACTCATCAGTCCAGATGTTTCTGAGCCCAGTTCCTATGTTCTGGTTCATAGTTGAGTCTCTTGGCCTTGTTTCCATGTCAGAGGGATGGATTTTTAGCTGCAACTTTTCCATGAAGACCGCTTGTGTCCAGACTTCTCCAGACAGTAGATGGATGAGCTGATGTCTCTGCTGGACATCTTCAGATTTAGGAGGCAAATAAACTTGATGTGTTTTTCATCAGCTGTACTAAGTTTAAAAAATAAACAATCATTATTTTTGAAAGCATTCTTAATTTACAGCATTCTTTCCCCACACCTGCGTAAAGCATTTGCACAGTACTGTACATTTTGTCATTTTATACAAAGAATTCTTTAAATGCCACTTTTTGGTTTTATTCTGTTTAAAGTGGGGACTAGGGAACTTTGGTCAATTGCAACAGTTACGGGTCCCCAAGGAAGCTATTTAATAGGAGGACCCTCGAATAATAGACATAGGTATATTACCCAGATATCCATAACATACAACAACATATAAACAGACATATTGTAGACTAGAACTAGGACTCTGGTTAGGTTAGATCAGTTTGTATAAGAAATCTTTGCAATGTTAATGGAGAGACATAAATGGGTGGAACAGAGGGTGTAGAAAGGTTTTATGTGGTGATGGACTGTGATTGGTTGGAAGACAGTCCAGTTGATGCAGAGGTATTAATTTGTGTGTTTGTGTTTTTCAGACTAATATTCTGCAGCATGACTTTTGTTTTAGTCTTGTGTGGATCTAAAATTTCTTCTCTCATGCAGCCCGTGACCGATTTCTTTGCTTGTTTTTCTCTCTCATGTTGACGGGAAGCGTTGACCGATATGTGCAGTGACTGTCTGTGGACGTCCTGCGTCTCATGTCTCGTGAGTCCAGCGGTGGGTTCACCTCAGCAGCCATCAGATCGAGTTATGACCTCCCTCCTGCGTTGGTCTCTTCTCGTTCTTTTTGCTCTGATGAGGTGTGTTGTTTCCATGCACCACGGCGTCAACGCGTAGCCGGATAATCTCCAGAAAAACCTCCATCCTGCCATCGCTCGGCTTCGGGTAAATAGCGTGACGAGGCCTTTTGATGGAGGAGGCGTTCAGCCAGGAGACGCTGCGCTAAGTGAAAACATGGCAACGCTACGAGCTGACAGCGATTACTGAGATGTGGCTTCACGCTCCAACAAGCAGGAGGAGAGTTCAGTTACCAACACAAACACTTTCCAAGAAGAAAAAACTCGCAGGGACGCACTGATCCGTGGCTGTGAAGAAACCAGAGAACTCCTCATGGCCTGTTTGAAGCAATATATTCACAAATTTGGCAATGAGCTAAAATAATAAATATGAAGAAATAAACTTAATTATCTTGCATCTGTTTGGGAAGTTACAGTAAAGATTTCACATGGAAAGCGGCCCAATGGTAAACTAAGAACTATCTAAAATAAACTGGACGTAGGATTCAGTCTGATACTAATATGGTGCAGAAAGTTACTGTCAAAGCTTTGTGTCATTATTTGTGTTAAACTACAGTTTTATAGGTTTGGAGAATAATTCTTGTCTCTTGATAATAACTTGTTCTACTTCTTTGAAATGAAGTGACAGATTTTACTTTTTTTTTTTGCAAAATTTAATTTAATATATTTTATTTATTCAGTCTCTAGTAAGTCCAACTAAAATGATCTCTGTGACCCAGGTCTCAATGTATCTCAATGTATAAGATACTAGCCACCAAGGCTACATGCTACATATTGATGCTAAGCTAACTTTCATTACAAGATCGCTGCATTGTGCTAATTATCTGTATCACAATTAGACCACTAGATGGAGACACATGGTTCAGATTCTATCAGTCCACTCACCCTGTGGTTCATAGTTTATGTAAAATAATAGGGAAGAGACTCAAAAAGACCAGAGAAGGTCATAAAAACAATATCAGCTCCATTTGTTCTAGATTGCTTTTGGATTTTATGAACTATTGAACTATTTTACAGTGACGAACAAATTCTTCATTGTAAAATTCGATTAGTCTGGCTGCATGTTTTCTATGTTAGCTGAGGCTAGCCTGTTAGCTCCAGCTATGTGATGCTTTATATCAATGGAAAGAGAAACTTCTCCAATAAATATTCTCTGATCTCCTGAGACATGACAACCCTACAGTAAAGCATGGTGGCTGCAGCATCATCCTGAGGGAGGCTAATCAAAGCCACGACTGGTTGACGCATCAAAAAGAAGATGATATCAGACAAACTTTCTTTGACATCACGCTCTTCACCAAAAATGTGTTGGAAATGTGGTGCAGCTTGTCGCTCTCTCACTGACTGTGTGAACCATTAGCGCGAAGATTGAAGCTGGACGAGGTTCAATGAAGAGCTGAACCAAGACTCTGACTACAGCTCCACATCCAATCTCAGTTTCACGCTCTGTATGCAAATAAACCAACTTCGACATCATCCGCCCATGCGTCTCTACGCTGGTTCAGAACCATGAACTGTGCCATTTTTCTGTACATTATTATTTATTGACGTTATTGTAGAGACATGCATCAACTCAGATTAACCTCCTGAGATCCTGTGTCCTCGTATGGGGACTTTAAGTTTTAGGTTTGTGGCAGCTCCTTATTCTGCTTAATTTTTACCCCTTGTCCTCATACGTGGATGCTTTTGTCTGCCATCTAGTGGTAGCGAAGAGTCAATACAGTAGTCGTGTAGAAAAATGATAGTGGGAATTTTTGAGCCTCATCAGATTTTGTTCTTAATAAACTTTTGATTTATGATTATTAACTGTTCTAGTTGCACATTTAACAACTATTGTCAACAGTGACAAACTATGATAATTAGCTCATTTGAGGACGTCATTTGTTGTTTGTAATCCTGTCTTTGCTCAGCCATGTTCAGGTATTAAAATAAATATCTTTATAATTTGTTACATTGGTGACATTTTCTTTTAATATACAGTGAAATAATCCCAGTGTCCAAATATGAGGAAATTTATTTTTTAAAAACTACTTCCTGTTCAAAGCTGATTTTTTTATACCTTGGAGAAATGAAACATAGAGCCTATTCCAAACAGAATTTTGGGTCTCGGGAAGTTATAACTTCCTATAACCCTGGAAGCTTCCGCTGTGATCTCTGCTAGTAAACATGATTATTGAGGAAATGAATTAAGTCCACACGGCTCCTTATACATCAGAGCCAGACAAATCATGCAACAAGTGTGTAATAGCATGCTAATGGTAGATTTTCCTAGCCTCCCAGCTAATGGCAGATTTCCTAACCCCCTAGCTAATAGTAGCTTTTCCTAGCCTCCTAGCCAATAGTAGCTCTTCCTACCTTCCTGTCCACCCAGCTAACAATAGCTCTTCCTAGCCAGCAAGCTAATAGTAGGCATTCCTTGCCTTCTAGGTAACAGTAACTCTTCCTAGCCGACATGCTAGTAGTAATTTTCCTTGCCTCCCAGCCAATAGTAGTTTTCCCAGCCCCCTAGCTAATAGTAGCTTTTCCTAGTCTCCTAGCTAATAGCTGCTTTTCCTAGAATCCTAGCTAATACTAGCTCTTCCTACCTTCCTAGCCTTCCAGCTAACAGTAGCTCTTCCTAGCCAACGAGCTAATAGTGGCTCTTCATAGCCAGCAAGAAATTCTTCTCACATTCAATAATTTCCTGAGTTTATTCTAGTTCAGTTTCTAGTTTAGTTTGGTTCTCGGCTCCAAGGCCAGAATCTTTTAAAATTACTAATGAACAGACGTCACGTATTCAGGTTGTTATGACCCATAAGGATGGTTAGGATGAATGAATGAATGAATGAATGAATGAGTTAAACTCCTCTTCTGGTGAGTAGGTGGTCTTTAAAGGGACCCAGGACTCATGGTGTTTAAAGGAATGAGGCCACATGGGTCCCAGACCACCTCCACATGTGGACTGACACCAGATCAGTGTTCACACCGGGACTCTAGAGACCAGATCAGTGTGGACCGAAGCTAACGCTACGTCTGAACACGTCCTCCTTCTCTGCACTGCTATCTGGGTTAGAGATGAGTGTTTGTGTTCATGCTGCATGTCTAACGGGGATCTGACGGGGAGCAGGTCATCACATCTCATCCACCCTCTCCTCTTCCTCCTCCTCTTCCTCCTCTGTCCATATCCTAGTCACCATCCCTCTCTCTCTCTCTCTCCTCATCCATAAACACACCTGCAGAAGCTCACTCACCTTGGTCCGAGTGAAACGACAACCCATCCTTCCTTTATCCTCGAACAGGTTCAAGTTAGGAGGAAAAGAAATAAAGATATATGATGGAGGAGAGGGAAGATGGAGAGATTAGAGGACAGGACGAGAGCTGGAGAACAGAAGAGAGAGAGAGAGAGATTGTTGAGCCTCGTCCGCCCACCAGAGCTCACATCTCTCCAACTCTGATGACCCACAATCCTCGGCTAATCAGCTGTCCTCCTCCTCCTACAGCTCCCATGATGCTGCGCTGTCAACGGCAGCAGCAGCAGCAGCAGTCGGTGGGTGGGCAGCAGGTCCATCGCATTACACCTCCTCCCTCCTCCTCCTCTTCCTCCTCCTTCCTCCTGTCTCTCCTCAGGAATAAGAAAGAAAGAGAGAGAGGCACAGAGGTGTGATAATCAGAGCTGTCCTCATCCGACAGTTTCTTCTTTCTTAATTCTCCCCTCGCTCCCTGCTCTTGTCAGCCAATCACAGAGCCTGGATTCAGGAGGAGGGGGTACAGAGCTCTCTGATTGGTCGAGAGCAGCCTCCTCTGAAGCATCCATTCAGGGTTTCATATTTTCTCTCCTCCACATCTCTCTCTATCTCTTCCTGTGTTTGGGAGTTTTTCTTCTTCTTCTCAAATAATATAAACGCAATAAATAAAAATAAAAACATTCCTTCAGGTCGTTATGTGCAGCAGCTAAAGCGCCACCCGGTGGATGTAGAGAGAAGGACGGGTCAATCAAATATGAGTCTGCAACAAATCATGAGAAGGAGAAGAAGAAGTAGAAGGAGGAGGAAGAGAAGGAAAGGGAGGAGAAGCAGATAAAAGATAAAAAGGTAACGATAAAAGGAGGAGAAGAAGAAGGAGAATAAGGATAGGAAGAAGACGGAGGAAGAGGACAAGGAGAAGAAGTTCTTTCAGAGATGTTCTGGGATCAAAACAGAGACGGATAATAAAAGAAAGAGAGATAATAAAATAATGGGCCAAAGATGGAGGGCGTCTGGAGGTCACGTCACTCTGATTTCTTCTTTATCTTCTGTGAGTCTCTTTCTCTCTCTTTCTGTCCTCCTCCTCCATCCCTCTGTACTGTCTGGGCCTGGGGAAAGGCTGCTGTCATTGTCATCACCAGAGGCCTGAGCATCACTGGGTCACTGTGGACTCTGCAGCAGGAGTCTCAATCTGTGGCCAGAGGACCCAGGCAGGGTCCTTCCTGTTCTCATCCATCCACTGAGACGAGACGTGGACGAGGAAAGGGAGGACGTCAGGAGGTCAAGATATGACAAGCAGCTGTTGGTTAGCTACTGAAAATCTAGGATGTAATGGTTAAATCAGCCTGAACAGTTTGTTTTTGTGGCATTAAATTCCTGCTAAAAGTAGCTCTTCCTAACCAACAAGCTAATAGTAGCTCTTCCTAGGCAACAAGCTAATAATAGCTCTTACTAGCTTTTTAGTCTCCCCACTAATCTCCCCACTAAGCTCTCCCTAGCCTTTTGGCCTTCAAGTTTATATCTGTTCTTCCTAGTTCCTTGCCTCCTAGCAAATAGTAGCTCTTCCTAGCCTTTTAGCCTTCAAGCTTATAGTAGTTCTTCCTAGTTCCTAGCCTCCTAGCTAAGCAACAAGTTAGTAGTAGCTCAATCTAGCTTCTTAGCCACCCAGCTAACAGTAGCTCTTCCTATCCTCCTAGTCAGCAGTAGCTCTTCCTGGTCAATAGGCTAAAAGTAGCCCTTGTCAGGAAGCTGGGATGCTAGGAACAGTTACTATTAGTGGGGAGACTAAAAAGCTAGTAAGAGCTATTATTATTTGAAAACATTAATGGATTAAGGAGCCAGATAAGTCCTCAAAAAAGAAGAAGAAACCAGGTTTATTTCTTTATTAATCTTATATACAGAAACGTACAGCCATCTGTGCTAAAGTTACTAAAGATAACTGTGGTAATTTCCCATCAACTGAGATACGTGAATCATTGGAGTCTGTCCAGGTGTCGTCCCAGTCTGAGCGTAGATATTTGTAGAAAGTAGAAGAAGAAGCAGGGTCGTCAGTTTGAAATTCATGTTTCAGCTAAACTTAAAATAAAAATGTCTCCCGCTCCTTTTTGCTTTTCAGTGGTTTTTCCACATGAGTTGACGCTGTACATTTAAACCGGGGTCACCAACAATCCCAGTATGAAGCTCCGCCTCTTCACAGCACTGCAGTCCCTTCCTTTATTAGCATTTAGCATTCTGCTCCTTTAGTTTTACACATTTCTGATCGTAAAAACATGCATTTCTTTGACGGTGCTATTAGCAAGATAAAAATAAAACCTCTTTACATTCAGGGTCTTTAGAAGATGAAGTAACAACTGGCCTAGTTTTAGACTCTGGATCAAGTTTGTGGGAACTTTCAATTTAATCAGTGAGATGAACACAGTGGTGGCGCTACAATAATTTCATTAAATGCCATTAAACCACCACAGAAGACGAAGAACAAGACAGGGGTAAGATGACATAATTCATTTATGTTTTTCAACCATTCATTGGAATATAGGCTGACTTTCTGGAAACCCAACAGATAAATTCATTGTCAGATTAAAGAAGATGTTCAGAAACGTTGCTTCATTTGTTTCCTGGGAATTAAGCGTCACTTGTCTTTTGTCTTTGTCCACCTGCTGAATAAAACAGAGCTTCCAGAACATTTTAACAATGGGACAAATAAATGTTCAGCCTCACACAAGGAAACAAAACCTTAATTAATCAATATTCAGATGATCTGGGCATTCTGGATCAAACTAATCTCTACTGCAGTTAGGACCTAAACAAGGTCCACCTCCAGACTTTAAACTTCTTCTGTTTTAAAGACAGCAGTTTAATGTCTAACTGGTGAAATGTGGATGGTTTGGTGAGGTGGTGATAGGAGACCATCATTCAATACTACCAAAAAATAAAATGGCTTAACTCAGGTTAAAGGCTGCAGCCAAGCAACAACAAACACAGAACGCTGAACCACAAAAAGGTAGGCAATGAAGCAAATGGAAAAACAAGAAGAAGAACCATTAGAAGATGAACAAGTGAAGAAGAAGAAGAAGAACCACAAGAAAATGAGACAATGAAATAAAGACAAAGAAGTTGTGTAAGATCAGGTCTGAAATAAATCAGAATCAGAAGACTAAAAACCAGTATCCAGTCTCTAACCAGGTCTGCTGTGTAAATGAAGTTTCCTGGAAACAAATCTTCCGGAGAGGGTTTCGGGAGTTTATGGCAGCGCTGGAGGACACAAGGTACGAGCTCCCCTCTCCACGCTACATTAACTTCAAGACAGATTTATTGGACTGAATCCATTCGACTCTAGGAGAAGACGCGGACAGACTTTAGGAATCTACAGGGGACCAACTCTAGGACATTTAACATCAGATCAGGATCAGATGATTTTAAATGATTAAATGTTTTTTTCCAAAGCTGCAGGGAACTCGTTCGTTACGTTTTTTGCGTCCTCTTGTTCATGAGTTAGACACATTAGTAGAAACCCAGCGTCCATCTTTAAGCTAAGCTAGGCTCCCCATCCGTTCAGAACTCTTATTTTATTCAGTTAGCGTCTGAATGTGTTTCCTCGTTAGGAAGTTAGCTGCGGTTTCAGTGACTGGTCGGACTAGACGAAGGCGTCAGCTGTTTCCTGGTGAGTGTGAATTATTACTTGACCTGTTTTTGCTTTAGACTTCGGATTAAGAAGGTGATGTGCAGTCAGTGCAAAAGAGGAGAAGCTATCATGTCCTCCTCTTCCTCCTCCTCCTCCTCCTCCTCCTCTTCTTCCTCACAGCCTGAGAGTCATGATGGCGGTCAGACAGGCTAACAGGACGGGCGGGGAGGACACTGAACCAGCTTTGTTGCTGGTGTTTGTTTGTTGTCTGTCTGTCTTTCTCACTGGCTTCTCCTTTCCTGAAGATTTATTTCTCTCTGTCGCCTCAGTTTCATCTGTGTCCACTTCAGTCATTTCCTCTGATTCCTGTGTTGGTGACGGGGCCTCAGGAGGGGGTGTGGCGTCCTCAGCCGAGGTGGCGTCCTCAGTCGTGGTGGCGTCCTCATCCGTGGTGGCGTCCTCAGCTGTGGGGGTGCCCTGAGTCTGGGTGGTGTCCTCGGAGGTAGCCGGTGGTAGGGTGTCCGTAAATTGATCAGGGCTGTCGGTGCTCGGAGGACTGGACGTGAAATCCTCGTACTCCTCCAGTACTGCACCAAGCAGAAAAAAAAAACAAAGAAAAAGTTAATTTCTGTATTAATATTAAACTGCTTCAGGTCTAATGCATCTCCTTTCTCCAATCAGCCGATTCCTGGTCTCGGTTCTCTAGTTCTTCCTGAACTAAATCTGGTTGAGGAGTTTCAAGGAGGGACAGAAACATGGAGGTGGACAAACAAACATGAACCAAAGATTCAATGAGGACAGTGACGATGGAGACAAGACTAAGACTGAGACTGGAAGAGGACATGGAGGAGGAGGAGATGAGGGACGACAAGGAGTGAGGAGTGAGGAGAACATGAGGAGGAGATGGAAGAGATAGTACTACTACTTCTTCTCCCTCCTTCTCCCTTCTTCTCTTCTTTCTTTCTCCAGACACATGGAAACATCCTGGTTTTCTTCTTTTACTGAATCAATTAAGTGTTGAGGATAAACATCCCTTGTCCTCCTCCTCCTCCCCCCACCTCCTTCTTCTACTTCCAGTGGATGTGATGCTCCTCTTCATCAACTAAACTTCTACACTGACCGATGCAAACACATCTATTAATGTGGTCTCCATGGAAACATTATTATTATTATTATTATTATTATTGTTGTTGTTGTTGTTGTTATGAGTCTTACCACAGAGGTTGTTTTCACATTTCTGCATGTTTTCAGGACATTGGGAGCACCAGTCTCCCTCCACGTATGGACGCTGGTCTTCATAGTTCCCTCTGAAAAGACACACACCAACATCTGGATCTATCTATCTATCTATCTATCTATCTATCTATCTATCTATCTATCTATCTATCTATCTATCTATCTATCTATCTATCTATCTATCTATCTATCTATCTATCTATCTATCTATCTATCACTCCTGGCCACTAGAGGGAGCACGTGTACTACTGTACTAGTAGCAGTGAAAGTACAAGTAGAAGCAAGAGTATCCCATAACTGTAGTACTGGTGGTGGGGGTGACCCCTGTTTAAAGTACTAGTACTATAATCTGTAGTAGTAAGAGCAGCAGAACCAGCCGTAGTAACTCTAGTATTTGACGTAGTAGTCTCTGGAAGAGGTGTAGTAGTACAATCAGTAGCAGTCTGAAGTAGCATAGTTGTTACTGTACTGCAGTAGAGTTAGTAGTCACAGTAGTAGTAGTAGTGCAGTTGTGTAATAGTAGTTCATATACTGCAGTAACAGTTCAGTAGTTATTGTACTAGTAGTAGTAGTTGTACTGTGGTAGTAGTAATACTGCAACAGTAGTAACAGAAAATATACAAGTGGTACTAATAGTGATGGAAGAGCAGTAGAAGTACTAGAAGAGGTGTAGTAGTACAAATAGTAATAGCGTACAGTATGATAGTCATTTCTGTACTGCAGTAGAGCTAGTCGTACTGCAGTACTGGTAGCAGTACTTATAATGTAGTGGTGGTCACAGGATTGCAGTAGGAGTAGTTGTGCAGTAGAAGTTCAGTAGTTATGGGAGTAGTAGTAGTTGTACTGTGGTGGTCGTAGTAATACTGTAGTAGTAGTAGTAGTAGTACTTACGCTGGGAAGTAGTTGCAGACCAGGAAGAAAACTCTCTCCCAGTCCAGACCCTCCATAGTGTTACAGAGGTGGAAGGCACAGCCCACTCTGTGTGTGTCCGCCCACACCATCTGAAACACACACACCAGTATTAATACTGCATGTCTGTGTGTATTAATACTGTGTGTCTGTGTGTATTAACACTGCGTGTGTCTGACCTGTGTGTAGTGTCCACACATCTTATCTTCGTCACAGCTGTTGTTCTGGAAGTCGTAGTCCAGATGTTCTGAAAGTAAAAAATGAAACTGCATCACTTTATTTCTGGCATTACACGTTTTGGCCTCTAGGGGGCACAAACAAATAACAACATCAAGGAGACAAAAGGAGGGAGGTTTTATGTCCCGTTTTCATTCTCTTGTTTTAATTCTTCTTCTTTTTTTTTTTTTTGTCTCCACCAGTGAAACATCTGCCATGAACTCACCCAGGAACCATTTCTCCATGGCGGCACTGAGGTCCAGGGACCCGGTTCCAGCAAACAGGTTCTCTCCCGTGTCCTCCAGGTCTGGGTTGTGGTTCCAGATGCATTTGGCTGCGTAGCCCTCGGCAACCAGCTTCAGGGCCGGGTCCCACCTCTAAAGAGGAACCAGAGAACATTAAACAGTCCTCCAACCAATCAGAGCAAAGTAATTGGGTTCACTGTTTGTCCTTTAAAGAGATAAAAATCCTTTAAATTGAAGCCAAAGCTAGTAGAGCTCCCCCTGGTGGCTGGAGGCTGTAGTATAGGTCATAAGCTCCACCCCCTCCATGTTCATGGGCGGGACTTGGGCCAAACTAAAATGCTAAAATACACTTTAAATATTATATATTTTTTAATATATATATATATATGCCCTTCTTTCTGGAATCTGTTTTCTCATGAACAATGAAACCCAATTAATTAAAATGAATGAAATTAATCGTGATTAATCGAAATTAATCCACAGCAACCCTGAGATTAATCTGATTAAACATTTTAATCGTTTGAGAGCACTAGTTTTAACTGGACACAGTTTCTGTTAATATAATCATGTTGTGCATTCAAGTGTCCATTCTTCTTTTTCAGCATTTGATGCTATTAAAACAGGATGTGACATCATGATGATTGACAGTTGCCTTTGACAACCAAACCGTGAAATGGGTGTTGTAGGACCTTAAAAAGAACGGTATCAAAGCTGTTAAATGAGTCGTTGTGCTCTAAACTAACCGAATATATTTACAGTTTTTTTCTGTAAATTTAACTTTAATGTTTTGTGAGACAAACACGACACTGTAAATGAGCTCTGTTGGGATAACGTCACCAATAGGTAGTTAGAATTTACAAAGTCTGACTCCATAATGGGGCTGGGTTTAAATAAATACATAGATTCAGTGTATAATCCAACATTTCTTTGTAACTGGCTCCGACTCTGGATCCAAACTCTCAAGAGTTATTTACCTCGTTATCTTGATATATTTAATTTGATAGAGTTCCGTCATAGTGACTGATGGATGCCTTTAACACTATAAGGTAGTAAAATAATAACCTAATATAATAGGTCTACTGTAAGGCAAGCCTTTTTTGTGCCTAAATGTATGCTAGATAAGGATTTGGTTGAGATCTCGAAAAATCTAAGCTTTGTTTTCCTGAGATAACGAGATAAATAACTCAAGATCATGAGAAAACAGAGGAAATTAACTTGTTATCACATAAAAATGGAGGAAATAATATGTATGAACACATGGCCGCTGAGGGTTTCCGTACTCATCCTCATTTCCTATGTGAAGTCATTTTCTCGTTGGCTCGTTGCTAACGAGGTGACTGGCAGTCAAACATCAACGCAAGTTCGTGAACTTAACTGTAACTTAAATATAACTTCCAACCTTTATCTCCTGTGTCTCCTCTTTTTTCCCTCTTTGCCTCCTTTTATAAGAAAACTTGCAGTAGATTTTTCTCTCGCTGCCTCTGTGTTGTACATTTGTGTCCAATTTGTGACCTGGAAGCTGAAAGTTTAATTCGATTTAAAGCAAAACAATGTGTGCAGAAGACACGACTGAACAAACGAGTCCAAGCGCGTCGAGCACGAAGGGAAACGATAAATTTTAAATGAACTCACAGAAAGTTCTTTTTCTTGTCTTTGTTTTCATGAATCGTCTGAAGCTGAAGAAGTAAACAGCCTCTTTGTGGAGTTATGAGATTAAACTTGTTTTATTGCTTGTTGTTTTTTTTTTTTACCCCCCTTCAATCTGCTTTTAATTATCGTGATAATTTAATCGTCTGTTTTTGGATTTATCTGCGCTTTATGACCTGTAAAAACTCTCTCAAGGAGAACGTTATACAAATACTGCACAGCTGTGTCATCCTGATCACAGAGATTTTTAAAAGGACGGAGTTTGACGTTTTTAATGCGACATTAAGTTTTGCTGTTTGGCTCCGTCTCTGAAAGTCACTTCCAACAGCTGACGTTTAATATCATACAAAGGAAACGTTCAGATTTATTACAAAACACGCTGGGTCAGGAAGTCGCTCTGTCGTGAGTCACACATTTTAAAACATGCCTCACATTTTTTTGTTTTTAATTCTGTTTCCTTTAGTGCAGATAAACCAGGAGAGTCTCCCCCCCCAGTCTGACCCCTGACCTCCGACCACAGTCCGACCCGTCACCATGTTTCCTCCCCACCGTCACTGATGCGTCCTCTCTGTAAACTGACGTGGTGAAAGGTAAAGTCCACACTTGGGTCACCACATTTGACTCAGCAGTCACATAAAACAGAGATTTTTCTTTAAGGCAGCGAAACAAACATCTTAATTTAATTTAACTGGAAACGCTCCAAAGTTTCAGACATGCTCCTCTGATGCTTTTAACATCTGATGATCAGACTCACAATCAGAACTACTTTACTAATTAGGGGTGGGCGATACTGGGAGTTTTGCTAATGAT
Organism: Mugil cephalus; assembly: GCF_022458985.1. Taxonomy (NCBI): domain Eukaryota; kingdom Metazoa; phylum Chordata; class Actinopteri; order Mugiliformes; family Mugilidae; genus Mugil; species Mugil cephalus. The sequence goes on from NC_061770.1 coordinate 26,259,500, forward strand.
CTGATACCAAGTTAATACAGGGCTAGTATCGCATCATTGAATAACTAACTAAAACTTTAGTTTGTTGATACTGATTATGATAAAACACAGGACAAATATTTAAGGCAAATAAGCCTGTTTGTATTAACTACACACAAGTGTAAAAATAAAAGTCAAAATAAGAACAGTGTAACAAAATGTCATAATCTGAATGTTTGCTTATTCATTTTCCACCAAAGAAGTGAGTCTTGACTTGGAGAGAAGCTGCATGAACTCTGTGACGAATAATTTACTGGATGTATAGAAGAGAGACTGGAACAAAAGTATCGGCTTCAGCGCACTAGTATCGATCCGGTACCGATACTAGCCTTGGTATCGATGCTGTCGATATTTAAATCGATACGCTCGGCCTTATTATTGATCCCAGGGGGAAATTACTTTAAGTTACAGCAGTGTAAGCACATCAGAGTGTACCAGTGTTCAGAACAAAGAGCAATGCATGCAATTAGAATAAGAATACACAAATCAACGCAAAAAAATATGTACAAGTGTGCTCGACAGTAGCATCGACTATGGGGTATTGCACAGTGGGGAATGTGCCCAAAATCTGATAAATATATAAGGAAATGTGTTTTTTGTTGTGTTGTTTTCTTCTGATTTACGTGGGCTCCTTCAGTCCCTGTTTTTTATTCTATACACACATGTTCATTAGTGTTTGTGTAATAAATCAGACGATCATACTAACTTATAACCAGAGTAACTGTAATCCTGCCCCAGGCTTGGATAATCTGGCATGACACCAAGAGAATAAAACACAACTAAATAGTTGCTAGCTACACATATTTATTCTTTGATACCAGAGCTAGCGGAGAAGAACTGGAATGTGCATGTAATTCTTATTTAGTGTAATTCTTAGCAATAAATGTAATTTCGTGGTAATTTAAAGTGGAATTCATGTGGTCAAAGACATTTTTATAGTCTGTCCCACGGTTGTTAGTGATGCAGGAAGAGTGGGACAAGTCTCCGTGTCCCTGGAACAGATGAACCACATTTGAAGTTCCTAGCTCCATCGTTTATTTATTTTAAGCAGCTATTCATGGAAGATTCCCCAATTTTAGAGCCATTTTATGAGACTCCCTGAGATTCCCTTGTTTTACGAGATGTTTTATAGTTTCAAAATAAAATAAAAATACTTTGATTTTCCATGTAGTGTGCGATTAATATCAACATGTCTGTGTGTATTTTGAGCTTGATTGAATCTTGTAAAGTGTAAATGTTGCACACACATTTGCACCTATTTGCATCTTTGAAATCTTGGTAATTATTACACGATAAACGTCCAGACCCTGGAGAGGGGGTAAGGTGAATAAGAATAAAGTGGTAGAATATTAATATATGTGTGTTGTATTGCAACACATTTAATAATAAATAAGACAAGAAGAAAACAGAAAGGAAAAAAAAAGATAAAAAGTTAATTAGAATGCTTGTGAGGAATCAAATTTTGTCCTTGCTCAGCATTTTCTCGTTATTGTTTTTTTTTTCACTGGCACAGAGTTGTGTGAGAATTAAATGCCAGTCATGGTTTTTGAGCCCAGTTTAACAAAGAAGTAGTAAATATTGAAACCACACGAGGACATGGTGTGTATCCAAAGCCTGAGCAAGCACTTATGAGCTCCACTGTTACCAAAAAAAAACTAAAAACAAACTTCAACTGAGACACACTGTCAAGGTCCAAACAAAATTGACACCAAAGAACTCCTGGCTATGAAGGCTAGGCAGAAGCTACTGTTAGCTGGGAGGCTAGGAAGCTAGGAAGAGCTACAGTTCGCTGGGAGGCTAGGGAGATAGGGAAGACTGCTGTTAGCTGGGATGCTAGAAGGATAGTAAGAGCTACTCTTAGCTGTGAGGCTAGGAAGCGTTATTGTTAGCTGGGAGGCTAGGAATATAGGAAGAGCTGCTGTGAGCTGGGAAGCTAAGAATAGCTTCTGTTAGCTGGGAGACCAGGAAGCTGGAAAGAGCTACAGTTAGCTGGGAGGCTAGGCGACTAGGAATAGATTCTGTTGGCTGGGAAGCTAGGCAGAGATACTGTTAGCAGGGAGGCTAGGAATCAAGGAAGAACTGCTGTTAGCTGTGAGGCTAGGAGGCTAGGAAGTGCTTGTGTTAGCTGGGAGGCTAGGAAGCTAGAATGAGCTGTTGTTAGCTGCTTTTCTTAGATGAGGATAAAAGCTTGGGAACCACTGAACTAGAGCATATGGTTACACTGTTGTATGTCACACCGTCTTTCTATAATGTTCCAAATGATCTATGAATAACGTTGGAGGAGAAAAAGCCATGATGCTTTATTATTAATAATAATAATAATAATAATAATAATAATAATAATAGCAATAATTAGCTCCTATTAGCTGTGATGCCAGAAGGAGCTAGTGTTCACTGAGATGCAGTAATATTTGATTTTCATGTGATTGTCTGGATTCTCTTCATTTACTTTCAGGACTCTACTGATGTTTTGTCATTTTTTTATGCAGAAATGTTATTAAATCTTTGGATATAATTTAGTTGAAGAGTCCTAAGTATTATTATTATTATAATTATTATTTTTATTATTTATTTTTATAAAAGTTTCACATGACGATCGTCACGTCATGATGACGGAGCAGATGTTTAACTCTCGTCTCCGTCTCGTGGTTTGAGTCACGGTTGCTAAGAAACCGAAAGAATGAACAACAGGATCCCGAGGGTTTAATATCAGTGTGTGAGTGTGTGTGTGTGTGTTTATTTGTCCAGCAATGACACACAACACCACAAACAATAGTCAGGGGTCTCTTTCACATTCCACATCTGCTCCGCGTTAGGAAACTCTCTCAGTCATCTGCATCTGATCAGCTGGAGGTTGTCCGCTCGGTGAACAGCTGATCGAGTTTCTGTTGGTCTCAGCTGGATTTAAGACTCCTTGTTGTACAGTCTGTTTGAAATATAGCAACTTTCTAAAATCATTTTGTTTTCCTATTTTGAGTGAAACGTGACATTTATGAACTGGAGGAGGTGGTTGGGGTGGATAATGGGTGAACAAAACACTCAACTTTCATAGATGACACCAGGATTCACATCCAGACTCTTCTTCTTCTTCTTGTTTAGACAACAAACACACTTTATGTTAAGTTGTAGGTTTTGACCATAGACCGTATAGAAATATGGACGCCACGTCTCCACTTCCACCCATCAGCCAAACTGACACTATTTTCCCGGGGATACGGGTGCCGCCATCTTGCCACTTTGTAGTCTGATCAGTACGGTCTGAGGGCGGAGTCACGATGTCGGTCGATGCCCCGCCCACACTTCCTCCAGACCCCCTTTTGCTTGTGTTTAATTAACACTACGCTCTGCTGCTACACAGGACCTCTTTACGGAGTGGTTGGCATGGCAACTGGTTGTTGCCATCATGTCACATCCTGTTTCTAATGTTTAATGTTTTACCTAAAATGACTGAAACCATCGTCGACGTGTATTTTAGTGTTTTAGTCCCGCCCACTAACATGGAGGGGGAGGAGCTTCTTCTCCTCTTCTTTTCCTCCTCCTTCCTACTCTTCCTCTGCCTTTTCTTCTTCTTCTTCTCTGTCATCTATGTCTTTCATCTTCTTTTTCTTCATATTTTGTTCTTTCGCTTCTTCTTCTTCTTCTTCTTCTTCTTCTTCTTCTTCTTCTTCTTCAGTTCTACATTAACTAGTCTTACTGGCCTGATGTCTCAGTCCAGGTTACAGTAACATTTTATCACTTTTTTCTTCTTGCCAACACAAACTGAAATCTGTCTTCTGTAATTTCCTCCCAGTTCAGCTCAGGACCTCCCTCCTCTTCCACATCTCATCTTACTCCTCCACCCTCCTCCTCTTTTTTTAAAAAAAAAATAAAAATCTTCAAAAATCGTTTCTTCCTTCTTATCTTCTCACCCTCTTTCACATGTTTCATTCCATACATTCCTTCTTCATCATTATGTTCTTTCTACTGTGGATATGACCCCCCCCCACCCCCATTCATTCTCTACCTAAACATTGCGTTCACTCCCTTCGCTGCTCAGCTCTTTCTCAACCCTCGTCCTCCCTCGTTGCTCAACTCCCTGACTCCTGCTCTGTCTGACATTAACGGAAACACCCAAACGCTCTCTGGAAACCAGCCCTCGATTTAATGAGGGCACCTGATTAACCCTTTATAGGCCGGGGAACCACATCTGATAACTTCAGAGAAGATCCAGGAAACATTGTCAGGTCTAATCAGGGTCTAATGTGGTCTACAAGGTCCCCCTCTGAACTGGTTTATTAGGAACCATGAAGAAGAACAAGTGTCCTAATGTTTCTAATGTGATGATGTTGACAAGTGTCTGAATCAGCTCTGATGTTCTAATGTGACAAATACATGTTTACATTAGTTTAAGGACCAGGAACCAGATATGAGTCGCAAAATCTTTGGTTGATTAGACATTTTATATATACCGGTATTTAAATTTCCCCCACAAATTTAAATGACTTTAAATAAACATTAACATGAACCCGGCATATTTTAGTAAAGGGATAAATGGAGGAGCACTGCTTCACACAGAGCACCACACTGGACCTGTCAATCTAAGTCCCCTGTACACAGTAGGCCCCGCCCCTATCGCTGCTGAGCCAATCACAATCGGCCAAGAGAGCTTATTCAGTCCCCAGGTGAAATTAAAGCTTGAATACGTTGTATACGTTTATGTTTACGGCAGTTACACGGCCACTCTGCTGTTGGACATGTTTGAAATAAAAAAGTAGATAAATAAATATTTCAACCTGCATATTGTTATTTAATTTTAAATGCAAAATGATAAAAAAAAAAAAAAATGACTGCGTTTAATATAGAACACATGTTGTAGGTAAAGGGTCTCTATTTGTACTTTTTGGTATTTGAATTTGGTTTTAGACTCAAAAATAAAACTAAAATAAGTAAATAGGGGTTTCAATTAAAATAAAAATACTATATGAGTAACTCTACCTTTTATCTCTGGTTAGTTGCTGTACTGGTTGCTTCAGTGATATAAAAACACGCCGTGGATTAAATGCTACTGATGGTGCTGAGTTGCAGCCTATTTTTATACAGGCTATACATATCTGCAGCTCACAGTATGGAGAACATGAGCCGTCTGTTCTCAGCGTACGGACTCAGGTCAAGAATCTAGAGTTCATTGTTGTAAAGTCTGCCCCGGACGTGACTCTGGAACAATATTCACATTTAATTTTAGACTTTCTGACACAAGGTATCTGGTCATCTGGATTTCTCTCTGAGCGTTTGTCTTGGACCAGAGAGATCTGGACCTATGCTAGTGTGAGTCATAGACTGGACATAAAGATCTGTGTAACGTGTAGAAGTGAAGCCAAAGTATATTTCGTAAACTGCCTTCTTGCGCTAGTTGTTGTAGCGTTCACTCTTTTCCTACCGGAGCAAAGCTGCAGGTTTACAGTGAATATATTTGTTTGTTTGCATAATTTAATTTACCTCAGAAAGATAAATTCTCATGAAGTAATTCTCTCCTCCACCGCACCGATCTTGCGGTTCTGGTGTTACGCAAGTTAGTTACGCAAGTTCGGGTTTCATCATGTTTAATTAAATTAATAAAATTTATTTACCACATACAACACCCGAATAAAAGTCACAATGCTTCATCAAGATTCATCGATTCTTATTAGAATCAGCCTCTGGTAACACAATTCTAGATTTAATTATGAGTTTATAATGGCTCATTATGAACTAATTCAACTCCATGGGGCTCAGATGACGTGTTTGACTACTGTTAAATGGAGTTTATCCATCTGCAGGACTAGAGCAGTAACCCATGCCAAGTGCAAAAATCTGCAGTTCATCTAGTGGCCACTAGAGGCTCCAGACGGGAACAAATCCCCATAGACCCCCATGTTAAAAAGCCCAACTTTACAGCATCATTAAACATGTTTGGTACAAATACCCCGTACAGTTGTCATGAATAGTGAAATAAATTGTTGAAGGTCTCAATAATTTATTTCATCATTCATGACAACTGTACGGGGGTGAATTATTGTCTAACTCATTTGTTTCTTTTTGTTATTAAGGTTTCAAATTCTGCCTAATTAAGAGGCCGTTCCCACTGTCTCAACGTCTGCAAGAACTCCTCCCAAACACTAGGCGGCGTTGTGTCTTTTTTACCAGTCGGGTTAATTTTAATTTCTACTTCCCGCTTCACTTTTAACAATGGCGACTGAAATGTTGCCAAAGTCGAGTCGTGTGAGTCAGTGTGTTCCATCTTTATTGACCATATTAATCTATGGACCTGGAGGTTGAATAAGAGAATATATATAGAGAGAGAAGAAACAGGAAATATTAGAATAAAAAATTTAAAAAAATGGCAACTCTGAGAAATATATAGAGACAAAATAGAAACAAAAAGACATTATGTATTTACAGTGTGGTGGTGGTTAAAGTTGATAAAATTAGTTGCTATAGTGACGTGGAGGTTTGTGCAAAATGAGGCAGCGCAGATTAGGGCTTAAAAAAAAGAAATAATTGTAAATAATTTAAAAAAACAAACAAACAAATCCATGTCTATGGTGTAGGTTTGTGCAGGTGGAGAAGCAGCTGTAAATACTGAAGCAGAAACACTTGTTTCCAATCACCACGTGACCACGTGGACCAATCACAGCTGGTGGTAGAATCAGTTCCCAACAGAGAGGCTTCAGAACAACTTTACTAGATTATTTCTCAATATGCATCTTGGACGGACGAATGAAATGTGGGAAATAACCTGGTTGATGAGATTAAGAAACAGACTCCAGGTCGTCTGTGGTATCAGGCTTCAACACTTTTAAAACCAAGTGTTTCCTAATGTGATAAGACGAGAGATAAGAGCACATTTTATCAGGAAACAGGACGTAAAAGCAGCAATGACCAGTCAAACACAAACTATAATCTTTAAAACTTTGCTATACTACTACTGCTACTACAGGTACTTTTTACCTGTTTTGTTTTTACATGCCCCGCCCCCTCGTTATTCTCACCTGAGCCTTGTTAGCCTCAGTGTACACAGTATCTATGAGTCTCTCAAATGAAACTGTGGACATGTTCATGGATCAGCACAAAACATTTGGATGTTTCAGATGAATAAACGTCAACTCTCCGTTTAGGCATCAACTAACGGACGAACGGAAATATCTTCTTCTTCTACTTCTGGTAGAAACTTCTGGTTTTCTATGAATCCAACAACCACTGGTTTCTCATCTGCTTCTCTTTCTGGTTTCATACATTAAAGAACCAAAGGTAAATTTACTGGTTTAGCATTTTTTAGGCTTTTTAAATTGAAAATCCCAAATGACACTTTCCTTAATATTCTAGACTCAGGTGTCAAACATAAGGCCTGTGGGCCAGAAACGGCTCGCCAGAGTGTCTAATCTGGTCCGCAGCATGAATTTAAAGTGCGAAAATTACATAGAAGACTTCAAATTTTCAATGAAAATAACTTCTATTCCTTATTTGTTATCCACTGTTTTACACTGACCTCACTGAAGTGAACAATCACACCCTAAAAAATCGATTTCTCTCTGTGTATTAAATCAGCGACGGCTCAAAACAGTGTGAAATTTCATTTTTTAAAGGGTAGTTTATTAAATATAAACATAACCTGTTCTTCGTTATGTATTATTCTGTTGTGTTACTGGTCTGAATTGGGCTAAAATGAGTTTGAACTAAAGCAAGCGAACAGCAGCAGGTTCATCACTTTTCTTTTTCTGGAAACGTTTTCGTTGTGGTTTGTGCGTCTTGCAGCACATTTCTGTATTTGCAGGAGTCGTCCTGCTTTGTTTGCCACCGTAGACAAAACCCTGATACAGACGAGGGTAATTACAACAAGACTGAGCAGGAACAATAGACGAGGAGAGAAAGCGAGAGCTGTACATGAGTGTTTGTGTTCTGGGAAAGACAATAGAAAGACAAGAACTAAGAGGAAGTCAGGATCAGTTGTGTTGCTGTTACTAAACGGACGTCTCAGACCAGATGGTTTCATTTCTCTTCACACTAGATCTCATCTTGTACTAATAGACACCCAGGACCTTTTTAAACAATGTCAAATAAACTCTTCCCTGGTCTACACCGTTCTACCGAATACAAGAAGAGGAAGCTATTAACAACAAAGTCACAGACGTCTGAGATTTTTTAATTGATGATTAGTTGAGATTAGATGGGACATCACACATCACCACAATATCAAACGAGTAAAAGTACATCTCATTGACACCTGATGTCTTATATGCATTCATTCATATTGGAGGTGGAGGACTCAGTAGCTTAAATATAGTATTTGACAGATATGAAATGATCAAAGTGTCTGTACAGTCACTTCATTAGGAACACTAGAGGAAACACAACAGCCCTGGCTAAGGTTCAGGGAGAGAGCACAGTCTGGGTTCAGACGGGTTTAAAACAGGAAATTATTGGTGGTTTCCGGGTTAGTCCAATGTTTTATTGACCCATCCATCCACCCCCACCTGATGCACAAGGATCATTTAAAAGCAAACAAAAGATGTTTCTGTTGTGAGATGTAGTTCTCAAAACAGCACATTTTGGAAGGAGGGTAGAAACTGCCGTTATTAGCTGGGAAGAGCAACCATAAGCTAGGATGTTGGGAAAGGCTACTATTAGCTAGGGAGATAGGACATGTCACTGTTAGCTTGGAGGCTAGAAAGAGCTACTATTGGGTAGGAGGCAAAAGTGATGAACACTCAGAGTGGCCACTTAATTAGGTACAGTAGTGAATTCATTCTCATCTAAATAATCAGAAGGTGTTGACTGATAGTGGAGGATGGAGTGTGTGGCGCTTTTTAACTGGATTCAATTAAACTCACTGAGCCCACTGAGTAATATGTCAAAATATTAGGAACACATGTCAGTTCAATAGTTGGATCAACATCACTCTGAGTGATTAGAAAGTAAAGCTGAGCACCAGAACCTTCATGGAGACGGTTTCATTCAGTATTATAAAGTATCATAAATGATAACTTCTAAAGTATTAAAAACTTAAAGAATCAGGAGACTCAGTCTCTCTTTGACATAGTTTCTTAGATTTATTTATACTCGTTGCATTTCAACATTTGAATGTTTTTTGTTTTTACTCTTGTATGAGTTCAGTCCTTTGGGGCCACGGATCCAAACCAACAATCGGTTTCTCAATACTTAAATATTTAAAACTCTCAGCTTCGAGTTTCCACTGAAGAGGTGAATCTAAGCTGATGTTTGTGTTCTCAAACAAACAGGGGGAAGAAGAAACTATTTTCCCCATGTCCAGTTTATCTCCGACGTCTGGAAGTGACACTTCACCCTCATACAACGAAGATCAGCTGTTGCTATGAATTCAGCACGATTAGATTAGAAAACCTTTAGAGCAGAACAATGACGAGCCTGTGTCCGCCATCAATCTGTGTTCTTGTCTTTTCTTTTTTTGTGTGTCATCAGTCATCAGTTCTGTTCCAAGTCAAAGGACCCAGCTGACTGAGTACATCCACATAACAGGATCCGTTCCAACCAGCGAATCAAAAATGGGGATATCTAAAAAATAAAAAAATGAAAGTGGAAGAGTTGGGGATGTCCCGATTAGTGTCTGGAGATTGATATCGGCTCTGACCCTGATTTTAGTTTATAGCTCTGCCATAAACCCAAACCACATCACTGCGGCATCAAACCCTCTTCTGAGGAAAATAACAAGAACAAGAAGAACCAGAAGAGGAGGAGAAGAACACAGTAAAAGAAGACAGCGTTTCCATTCCTCCTTGAAATGAGCACAACCTAAATATCCCACTAATAAACTTCCACGCTCTCTTGAGGTGGTTTTTCAGACGTATCGATATAAAATTGTATCTCTGCACTGTAGTGCAACGGAAACACCTTTTTTTGTGGCATTTCCTCGTCACTGGACATGAACAGTTCATTTGAAATCCGTCTTCCTCAACGTGAATCATGGGATATTTCCAGGCTAAGACGAGACTTTACCTGAGTAACAGCTCAATCACAAAACATCTTTCAATGGAAACATGTACAAACTTTCATGGAAACGCAGCAAGTGAAGCAAAAGAAGAAGAAGCTGAGTAAGATCAGATCTGACGTCAAACAAGAAGAAGAGGAGGAACCAGAGTCCAGTGTCTAACCATGTCCGCTGTGTAAAACGAAGTTAGTCAGACTTTAGTCAGAACCTAGTGTGATGTGGATGTTTTCATGAGGTGGTAGTAGGAGATCATCTACACACAAACCATGGAATCCACTCGGGTCAAAGGCTGCAGCCAAACAACAACAAACAGTCCAGAGAGATTATGTTGCACTGAAATGATTAAACTGTCACTTTTTGACCAGCAGTAGCTTGGTTCAGATCCCAAAATAAACAGTTGCCAGTTTAATGTGAAGGGTAATGTCCACCATCATGAAAGGATCAGGGGATAAACCTTCGGAACAAACCGGCCTGTCAGGTTACAACTTTAACATTTAAGTTTAGCCATCAACCACATTGGAGTTAGTTTGGACTATTTTCTTTGACCCTGTTTGGTTTTTTATCGTGTTTGCTGGTTTTATTTTGTGAAGCTCGTCTTTAGTGTCTGTGTCCGCCCCTCTTTGATTGGTTTATTGGTTTCTCTTTGATGTTTGGGTTCAGTTCCTCATGCTTCTGATTTCAGCTGTTTGGATTTGGATGCCCTGCGGCGCTTTTTGCTCCTGATATTGTATGTTTTTATTAAATTTTATTTTGTTTCCTGCTTCTCATTGGTTCATTCATTCATGTCCTACCTCTCCACTCAACATAACCTTTACACCGTCCCAGTAACCCAGCCCCTACTGTAGCCATAGTTAGCTTATCGCTATTTACAGCTGTTGCATTCCATTTTTAACCAGCGGTGACGGGAGACGAGCCACTGAGATGAGACTTCCTATATGTGGGTTGGCACAGAGCACATCTACATCACTCACTTCCTTAAAGAAGTGACACATTTACTGCTAAAAACCCACAAAATATCCAACGGATCACAGCTGACGTAGGTTGTGTTAAATTTCTACGAAGGTTTTGAGTCATTCAGGTCAGGGTTTATATCCAAAAGACGTTTAAGAAACAGGAAACTGGACTCGTAGAGTTTTGAGAAGACGTTTCATATAAGTAGCTTCTTCCGTTCTAAGGGACTGGAGGGAATTTGAGGATTAAATGATGGTTTTAACCAACAAGTTTCCCATTTTAAACCTCAAACTTCTCTTAAGTCCCTTAGAACTGAAGAAGCTACTCAGACGAACGCACTGATTGACCTCCTGAGACCCTGCGTCCTCATCTTCTCAAAACTCTACAAGTCCAGTTGCCTTTTTAAAATGTCTTTTGGCCTGTGATGAATGTTGCAACAAAAGTGACTAGTTTCAATCTCAGCTAAAGAATCTAACTTCCTGGACTCGTACACTATTCGACATATACTGTTGCTTTTTCAAGCTTTCAAGTTAAACCTTTTTTGATGAATGGTCAAGAATTGTTGAAGACACGCAAGTTAAAGTTAAAAAAGTTGGAAGACTTAGTATCAGGCAAGTTTATTTGGACGTCAAGGTAAAAGATGCGATAGAATAGGACAGAGACCGATTCATTTAACCGTCCTATTACCCTCAAATCTTCTAACACTTATTATCATTGGTGTCAATTTGACTCCAGTGATTTAAAACTCCAGAAAATGATCAAAAAATGTTTATGTGTCAGGTACTTTATGTTTGTTTGTTGATAGGAATACCTGTTACATGACTATAGAGAAACATGCAGATCGCCATAAAATCGCACTGATTGATCCTCATATGGGGACGTTAACCCATTGTCCTCATTAGTGGACGCTTTAGTCTGCCATCTAGCAATATTTATGCTTATTAACGTTTCTAGTTTGATGTGATGCAGAAATTTAACAAATTAACAATTTTTGCTAATTAGCAAGTACTCGTTTGAGGACGTTGGGACTTCATTGCTTGCAATTCTGTTTTTGCTCAGCCATGCTCAGGTATTAAAACGAACAGTTTAATATTGTGTCACACATTGGTGACTTCTTATATATAAAAAATGAAATAATCCCAGCGTCCACATATGAAGACATTTTTTAAAAAAACTACGACTTCCTGATCAAAGATGATGTCTATTTTTATATGTCTCAAATTAAAAATGCAGAGTAAATAAAAGCTCTGGTCTCAGGATGTAAAGTTGGAAACAATTTTTTTTAAAATGCATTTAAGTGACTTAATATCATTTCTAAGTTTATATTGTTGTTGTCTAAAACATTTGGTACAAAAAAAGCTATTGAATGAATGATAAGGTATATACTTTTGGGGCCAGTGTCCCCATTGAATCAGGAAAAGACATTAAATATGAACCAAAAACAGGTTGTTAATCACATTTTTAGAGACGTTAAACACTAATAACATGGACAGGGATTAAATCCAACTAATGCCTGTATGAGTGCAGCTGTAATCAAAGACTAAATGGACCATATTTGCTCATTATATCTAGTTTAATCTCCATTATGGTGGGTAGGGCGTCTTACCAGGGGCAGCATGGCCGAGGCGCTGGGTGAAACCTGCCCCCTGTAGTGGTTGTGCAGCTCCACCAGCATCTCCTCCTGCACCTCGGTCAGAAAGCTCCAAGCTCCGGGAACCACCAGGGCCCCCAGCAGCAGCCATGCCCAGAGAGGAGTCACCCTGGGTGGACACAGGCGGCCGGACTCCCTCCTCGGCCTGGAGCTCCGCGAGTCTCCGTCCTGGGTAGTCCGTGGGGTCGGGGCCCCCGACTGGGTGGCGACCTCATGGAGCTCCAACAGGCTCCGCTGGTGCATGATGGGAGTCCGAAAGAGGATGTATCCTGGAGGGGTCAGTCCCGAGTCCAAAGAAGAACTGATAAACAACTGTGTGTGTGTTTTTTTGTTTTTTTTTGTGTGTGTGTGTGTGTGTGTGTTTGCACAATAGGCCACTTGTTGTTGTTTAAGAGTCAGTATAAGTGTGTTCCCTCCTCAGTGCCTCTCGCTCTCAGCTCTGCAGATCCTCTGTTTCTGATCGGCTTTAAGAGAGAGGGAGAGAGAAGGGGAGAGAGGATCCTCCCCTGCACAAAAACACTCCCACATCTCCCTCTATCTATCTATCTCTGTGAGGACTCGCGCTGACACAGTTCACCTCCTCTCACCTGAATCTCTCCTCCTGTTAAACCTCCTCCGGACAAGTCTTAGCTCGTCAGAGAGTTTCCATGTGACCAGAGAGACGCCTGTTCAAACCCTCAGAGGGGTCCTCACAAAGATACACCACACACAGTTCACATTTCACACACATTGCACCAACTGGTACGCACAACCCTCCCTCACCCACCCTCCTCACCCCACCCTCACCCTCTGGTCACTGTCCTCCATTCTGACCTCCTCCTCCACCTCCTCCTCCTCCTCCTCTTCCTCTTTTTCTGTCTCGCTCTTCAATCACCAATTCCTTAAAACGATGCCCACAACCACGCGTCTGCATTAAACTTGTTTTCGATGTTTCACTTCTCATCAAGTTCAGACAGGTCCGGTCGCGTTTTGTTTGTACATGCCGTTTGACTTCTCCCGTGTTGCACCACCGCCACCACAGCTAAAACCAACAACCTGCTGGTGTGTAGCTACGCTCTGAGGAAATACCTTCTCATACCAGCAGGTGGCAGTAGTCTGGATTCATCCTTCAAAAGAGGAGACAGGAAAAGCTGCTATTAGCTAGGAGACGGCTCAGGAGTTCAACTATTAGCTGGGAAGAGCAACTATGAGCTAGGACATTAGCAAAAGCTACCAATAGCTAGGAGGCTAAGAAGTACTGTTAGCCTGGAAGCTAGGAAGCTACTCCTGACTCTAATCAGTTACTCTACAGTTCATTCATTCATCCTAAGTTGTGTCATTGTGAAAGTATTTGTGTAACTGAACATGGGCCCACTGAATGAAATCCCTCTACTCTGTCATTCAGGAGCAGGTTTTACTCGTGTTTCATGAAAACTTCTGAACAGAGGTCTAATTAAGAAGCAGAAACAATTTAAAACGTACGGAGAATCAATTAAAAGCCTGCGTTTAAATAAACTTTATGATATGACAATATTTTCTAGGGAGGACAGTGAATTCAGACGTAGAGAAAGAAAAATAAAGATAAGACTTAGTTTAACTTGTCTCAATCACTGCCTCTAGAAGCCTCTTCACTTGCTCGTCCTCCTCCTCGTCTCTATCAATGAAAAGTTTGTTGAAATGTGGGGAAGTCGGGTATGAGTTCACACCGAGTCACTGAGCAGCTGATTGTGATACAGTGGCGTAAAGACGTCCTCGTCTCGGAGTCACCTCGGGCTTTAACTCGTCACGTTTTCATCATTAATCCAAAGTACAAACATATAAACACATTTTAATAATAATAATAATAATAATAATCAGTTCGACACTTTAATGAGTCCTGGTCCCGTTAAAAACCAACGAATGAACTCATTCATTCATCCACTGAATCAGAGACGTTTGTTCATTAGTGACGAGACTTTAAAACATTCTGAGAACAAACGAGAGACTAATCCCTCCTTCCTTCCTTCCTTCCTTCCTTCCTTCCTTCCTTCCTTCCTTCCTTCCTTCCATCCGCCCATCCTTTGTTCCTTCCTTCCTAGTTTCTTCCCTTCCTTCCTTCCTACTTTCATTCTTCTCTTCCTTCCTTCCGTCCATCTTTTGTTCCTTCCTTCCTAGTTTCCTTCCTTCCTTCCTCCCTGTCAGGGTGCAGGTCACAGAGAGAGACTTCCTACTTCACCGTTTTAAACATCATGTCGTCATGTCCGGTTGGTTCTGTTGGAGACACAGGACGTGGTGACTGATCATTTTGAGGAAACTTCTCTTTGCTCGTTTGGCCGTTGATCAACCAGCTGTTCGTGGCTCTGGATGGTCAAATGACAACAAGTCTGCAAATGTAGAATCAGATAAATGATGAAGAGGATGATCATCAGAACCAGAGCATGAAGACGGCGCCGAGGCCTCGACTCCACTAACGTGAAGCGCGAAGATCTGAGAACTTCTCTGGGAAAAACCTTCAGCTGCAGATGATCAGAGCTTCTAGAAGATATCGGAGGCTCCGGGCGTCTTCAGTTTGTCCAGAATCTGGGTTTTAACTGTAGAAAGCAGCTCACAATTTACACCAGCGTAAGATAAACAACCCTCGGTTCTAACAAATTAATTTCTGCGTCACTGGTCTGTGAGGTGACTAATACGAGCCGCAGACCTTTCCAGACCTGGAATATGTCACTTTCTCTTGCGTCATCCTTCTTCTTCGTGACATAACTTCATAGAACGACGGTGACAGACTCATCCTCCCCTCGTAAAAACCCGCTGAGATGCTTTTGTTCAAACTCTCCTTATTGTTGTTGTTGTTGTTGTTTCCAGGCAACGTGTGAAATGTCATAGAACGAAGAAAATCTGTGATCAATGAGGAAGAAGAACAAGCTCATGCAGAGGGAGGCGTCGCAGCTGGAACATCTGTAAGTAGAACAGAGAAGCGAGGGGGGGCCCTGGGGGACGGTAAACTGGGGCCCAGTAATGCTTCTACACTGCCACACATCAGAGGGAGGTGACGGCCGACACATGCATCACACATTCCCGTTTAGGCGGAGGACCGGGTTTAGGTTTGAGGGGTGGTCGTGGTGAGTCTCCAGGAAATCCAAGTCTGCGACTCTGAAGTGATGGAAAAGATTCAGGCTGCAACAGGGTTGTGCAAACTTCAGCTGAGGCCGTGTTTTCGTTCCTGCAGCCAAGTACATCACATCATGACACACACCCAGCTGTGCCCACAGGCTCACATTTCAGCGTACAGTGCAGCACATTCCTCAGCGTGAGTGTGCGCTGGAGGAAGCGGAGCGGGGTGAACGTATGAAACCGAATCCTGTGGGGTCACCGCCTGCTACACAACACCAGCCTCATGTTGACAGTCTGCAGGGAAACTGCAGCACATGTGTGTCCGGACGCACAAACTCACTTTTCTTTTGTTTTGTGTGTGGGAGTAGAAATGACAACAATAAATGTGGGTTTAAGTCCTCCAGCGTAGACCTGGTTCAGACCTTCACATGAAACATCCTGAGTGATCTGGTCTCTAGAGTCCAGGTGTGAACACTGATCTGGTGTCAGTCCACATGTGAGACCCATGTGACCTCATTGCTTTGGTTTGTGTGAACACACAATGAGTCCTGGTTTCTGGACAACATTTGTGTCAAATTCTAATTATGGTAAATTATGATGTAACACCATATACCAGGGGTGTCAAAGTTAAGGCCCGGGGGCCAAAACCGGCCTTCCAGAGGGTCCATTCTGGCCCATGAGATGAATTTGCAAAATTATACTGAAGATATCAGCTGAAAATCTATGATAAAATAAGAAATTGCACTTGCACCTTGCACTTCTTCAGATATTTAATGTTGCTCATTACACGTAGCTGTACTTGTTTGCACAAAAGCAAAGGGAAAATATTAGGAGTTGTTGTTATTTACCAGGTAATAATCTATTGTGTTACTGGTCCGGCCCCCTCACATCAAATTGGGCTGTATGACACGCCTGAACTAAGATGAGTTTGACACCCCTGCCATAGACTGTATATAAATATGGACTAAACACGTCTCCTCCATAGACTGTATATAAATATGGACTAAACACGTCTCCTCCATAGACTGTATATAAATATGGACGCCACATCTCCACTTCCTCTAATTTGACAAACTGGCGCAATTTTTCTGGGGATATGGGCGGAGCTATCTTTATGACTTTGGAGCCAGACCCTTTGTCTGAAATCTATGTATGTATCTATGCTTCCGGACTCTACACATTACTAAAACATGATGATTTTGTAAAGAAATATGTGTGATGTTCATGAAATCAAAAATAAAATTATATCTTAAAAAGATCATATTTAAAATTATGGAAATCATTCTTGAAAAAAATTATTTGATGTTTTTTCTAGTTTGGCCCAAGTCCCGCCCACTAACATGGAGGGGGTGGAGCTTATGACCTATATTGCAGTCAGCCACCAGGGGGAGCTCTACTTGCTGGTCTGTCATCCATCTTTATACAGTCTGTGTGTAACCG
The DNA here is from genome assembly GCF_022458985.1 of Mugil cephalus. Taxonomy (NCBI): domain Eukaryota; kingdom Metazoa; phylum Chordata; class Actinopteri; order Mugiliformes; family Mugilidae; genus Mugil; species Mugil cephalus. The sequence continues at coordinate 26,276,608 of NC_061770.1, forward strand.
ACACAATGTTTTGAGCGTTAATGTCGACCATAAAAAAAAACAACTTGATTTGAAAACTATACAACCGAGCGTTTCCGTGTTTTGGAAAACGTGTTGATGAAGAGAAAGTGGGACGACATCAGATCTGCGTGACAACAACACTTTATCAAATCAACCTCATATTTTCCAAATGTCTTTTTTCATTGAACGACACCATCTTATATATTGAATAAAACAATGACATAATGGTTGGATAACACTAGTGGGTGGAAACCATCGTTTATTAACGTTTTCCCTTTGATTATTTCTTTTAGAGATTTGACGAGACCTGACGAGTCTCGACTGAAACACAAAAACTCAACATTTAGAATATAACACTGGGTTAGAAACACATTATTTGGCCTTTGCACAAGATTCACTTTCAGTTCAGTCAAGCAAAATAACAAATTTAATTATAAAAGCAGATCAGGTGCTAAAGGGAAACGCTGACACAATTTATCCATCACAACTACTGTTAATTAGTCATGAGGCCTTATGTAAAGTGAGAACTTTCCCTCCAAATCACCACGATACCAGAGGAAACAAAGGAAACCAAAGACAGAACTAGAGACTAATGACCTCAAGACAGAAAACCTTTTTAGTGAATCATGTCCTGTAATGTGTTTTCTCCAGATATGTGAAACTTTGCAGGGTGGAGTCGCTTCGTTCTTTTGTCTGCTGCAGACTGCTGCAGCTGGAAGGTGGAGACGAGCCAAAGACAAGCTGAATTGTGTTTGTTCTAACGTGAGGAGTCTCCAGAGTTCGGCAGGATCCTCTGAGACCTCTGGATCTGCTGCGATGAGGCCGGGTGTAGGAAGACTCGAGAGTTTTTAAACGGACTCCGGTTTATTTCAGACATCTGCAAACTTTATGATGCTGGTGTTTGGGAGTCGGTGTGAACCACGAGGGCTCGCAGTGATGTCTGGTTTCCTACTCTGACTGAAAGAGGTTAAGTTCGCATCTTAAGTATAGACACTAGGACGGAGGGTGGACCTGGTTCTCCTGAGTCCACGGAAGTTAAATCCCGATACGTCTGAGAAGCCGTCCTGGTGTTTGTGCTGGACTTGGTACAAACAGAGACTAATGATGTTTAACAAGAAGAGACATGAACACTGATTAATAAATGCTCAGGTTTTCTGTAGGAAGTCTTCCCGAAGCTGCTTGTCCTGATAAAATGAGTCCTCATCCTTCTTCATTAGCTAACAGGTGTCCTGAGTAGGGATGGGTCCTGATACCGGAGGTCAGGGCTGTTTGAAAACACTCTGGGGGCAAGAGGCACCTTTAGGGCCCCATTAGAGAGGCCCCCCAACGTGTCATCATTGTAGTGTCTGAGAAGGTTTCAAGTTGTGTCATTGATTGACCAACTGAATGTCAGCAGTCTCCAGGAGGCCGCTAGCCGCTAGTAGGCAGAAGCTAGAAGAGGCTCCATTAGTGTCTGTGGGGGTTTCATCAGTGTCATATGGACCAATATCAGCCGTCTCTGGGGGCCCCCTTCCAGCTCGAGGCCCGAGGCCATTGCACAGTTTTCCTGTCCACTTGTGGCGGCCTGCTCTGAGATGATGCAGGGGGTCATGTGACCGGTTCATTTGACGTCCATTTTCCTCAACGTGACGAGGATTAAAGAGAATTATGGGATATCACGTAAAGACGAGACTTTACCAGAGTTGCAGCTAATTTACAAAACACCTTTCAATGGACACACGTAACAGACAAACAGCAAACGGACTTGACTGAAAAAAAGAAAAACTGTAATGGAAACACAGCTGGTGAGAAATTTGCCTCACTGATGTAGAAGTCCTGATATGTCCTTGATAAACGGGCGGGTCAAGAACCCATCCTGGTATCTGGACGGGGCTTGGTACATATGGTTTTTTAAACTGGAACAGAGACTTTCTGTCCCATGGACTACATGCCCAGCTATGAACCCAAAGACCTTTGACTTCAGATCCGTTAAAGCGTTTGACTCGGGGCCAGACTTTTCTTTCACATGCACACACGTCTTTCATTTTCAATTTTGCGGTGTTCGTGTAGTTCAGACCCTGGGGCGGTTTAGATCCAGAATCTGCTGCACTTACAACGAAGCTGTTCAAGGTTCAGTGTCGGGGGGTGAGTTGATTTCAGATCTCTAGTAAGTGGAAGGGAAGTCTTGATGCACACGTTGTACCAGAGTGTCATGGTGAAAGAAGGAGTTCTGTAGATGCTTCATGTTGAATGGAAGCTGCAGCGTCATGTTTGGGACTCATTCAACTGGGAGGAGGCCGGTTTGGAGGGATTCCCATCTGTCCAGGGAGAGAGTCTGGATCCTCCATCAGAATGAGAAGTAAACGGAATCAGGATTTGTCTGAATGTATGACTTATTTTAGGGTGGCTAAGATGAATTCAGTTATTAGGGCTGAGTCCTGACAGGGTGGTCTGACAGATGCTCTCCATTATCTAGTTCCAGACATCTCTACATTCAGTTTGAATCTAAGTTCCTACTTTAGTTTGGAATGCAGAGAATATTTAGAGTTTGTTTGTGAAGCAGAGACCAGATGAGACCATGGAGGAGGAGATTTGACTCGAAGTCAGGGGCTGATGTCAGACTGGACTCTGGTTAAAGCTGCAGTTTGACAGACCTGGAGATGGTGATGGTGGATGTTCAGGGACATGATGCACTCAGAGCCCAGAACCTTTACACTGCAAAAAGTCAACTTCAAAAAACACAAAAAATAAGGGATATATTTCTAAAAATAAACCTATAGACAAGACTCTTCTAAACCAGTGAATCTCTGCATCCCCCCAGATTTATCCAAACTCCTGTTTTAGAATAAAATCAGGCAGATTTGATTTATCTTCAGGAGAATATGAGCAGAACAGTTTAGTAGAGAAATAGTTGAGACTTTAGAGTCAGTACTGACAATAAATCAATGGATTATATTTGATCAGATGTTCAGAAGCTGGAAATAAGAAACAAACTTGACAGAGTCGCTGTTGAACATGTCTGTGTTCATTTAAAACCTGTAGAGTTGATCTCATTTTAAGCTTCAGCTGAACTAAGAACCAGGAAGAAAAGCTCAATAGTGAGCTAATAACAGCTGATTAACACACAATACATGGTAACATTGTAAACTGAAGTCCATTTCTTTTATTTTCAACTATAAAATGACCTCAGGGGGTCTCATTTATAAAGACTCTAAAACTAGCAGAAACAATAGGGAACCTTTGATGAACAGCTCCTTATAAAAATGAATAAGGAACTAAGAACTTAAAATGTGGTTCATCTGTTCCAGGGACATGAGTCCAGTCTTCCTGCATCACTTACAACTGTGGGAGAGACTTTTTGAAGAATGAAGAAAATGAAGAACTGACTATAGAATCGTAAATAGTAAATAGTAAATTCTATTGGAAATTTCCACTAAATTATATTTATTTGTAAGAATTACACTAAATAAGTTTAATAATACCTCAACCAGCTCTGGTATAAATATGTGTAGCTAGTGATTGATAAAGTGAAACTAGTTTTACTTGCGTTTTATTCACTGGTGTGATGTCAGAACCAAACCTGGACAAGTTATTACAGTTCTTTGATTTAATACACAGACACTAACAAACATGTACCTGTAGAAGAAAAAACTGGGATTGAAACACCCTCAATGATGCATGAAGGACATCAAACACTCAGGTGAAAATCACCCGACGTTGGTGTTTTAGTGTTAAGACTCTAGAGAGTCCAATATTCAAACATAAAAAGTGTCCAGCAAGAAGAATTATCATGGAAGACAAAAAAACAGCCAAGATTAAAGATGTTGTATCGTAGTTAGACTTTTTTTTTTTTTTTTTTTACAGACTTTTGACCTGCCATATCATCCTGTTCCGTTGTTCCACTTATATGGGTCCAGGTCTTGGGGGCCGCAGCTTCAACAAGGAGGTCCAGACGGTCGTCTCCTCAACCTGGCCAGACAGGAGATATAGTCCCTCCATCGTGTCCTGGGGCGACCCCGAGGCCTCCTTCTGCTGGGACATACCGGGAACGGGAGGCGTCCAGGAGGAATCCTTTCCTCACCTTTCAGCATGGAGCAGCAGAGGTTCTACTCTGAGCTCCTCACCTTGTCTCTAAGGCTGAGCCCGGCCACCCTGCAAAGCAAACTCATCTCGGCTGCTTGTATCTTGATCTTCCATTAAGTTCGTGACCATATGAGGGTTGGATGATAGATGGACCGATAAACTGAAAGCTTCTTCTCTTGGCTCAGCTCCTTCTTTACCACGACCGCTTAAGGTTCCTCATCACTGCAGCCGTCGCTCTGATCCATCTGTCGACCTCCTGGTGCATCCTTCCTTCACTCATGAACAAGATCCTCAGATACTTGACGTCCTCCACCTGAGGCACAACCTCCTCCCCAACCCGGACCAGGCAATCCATTCCACCCGAGGACCACGGCCTCAGACTTGGAGGTGCTGATCTTCACCCCAGCCGCTTCAATCTGGGCTTCAAACCCCCCAGTAAGAGCTGGAGGTCGTAGTTCCTCCACCACCCGGCTGCACCTTGAAATTCTGTCCATAAAAGTTCTAAACAGAACCGATGACTTTTAACCTGCACTGGTAAAAAATAAAATCCAGGATAAAACATCTTAAATCAAGGCTTATGTTTAGTCAGTTTCCATGTTAGAATTTGAGTCTCTGTAGGTGTTTTTGTCCCTAAATGATCAGAATAAACTGTTGGCTCGAGAGATGGACACAGACAATTTCAGCAACGACTGAATCTGAACACATTAAAAACAGTTAATGATCAAATGTAATTCACTGATTTATAAGTCTCAACTATTTCAACTAAACTGTTCTGTTCCAATCAGAATCAGATTCATTGGCCAAGTATGTGTTCACATACAAGGAATCTGATTCCACTTGTACAAAAACACAGAACTTAAATAGAGGAAAATAAAATAAGACGTTCTCTGATTCAAAAATAAGTCAAATGCTCCTCTTCTAGTGGCAGATCTCTGACTTATTTTCAGTAATAAATCCCTCATTTTAAAACTTCCTAGCTTCGTTTTTTTACAGTGTGAACAATTTAAATCAACCATAATGTTTCTGAAAGCGTTCTCGCTCGCTCTCACACAGTTCTCCAGACCGAGCGGACTCCCACAGATCCATACATCATGTGAATGCTATGTGGTTGTGTGTGTTGAACCCAGCCCATGTGACTCTGTAACCATTGACTGGCTGCTAACGGCTAACAGATGAGCCTTTGTGATTGTTGGGCGTGGACCCTCCTCGTCCGTCAGTTTATGATTAGTGCAGCAACCTGCAGCCAAATCTCTCACACATGCAACATTATGCAACAGCTGAGCAGAGAGAGCAGAGGTTCAGTGGAGCGTCCCATCATCATCTTCATCATCATCATCATCATCATCATCATCATCATCATCATCATCATCATCGTCTGTTCCTGGACTTGTCTGAGCTGCACATGCTCGGTGATGATGTCATGGATACGGGAAGTGGACCCCTCCTTAGAGACGATGTCAAAGCTTCACCAGCGTCGCCCAGAAACCAGAGACCCTGGGAACGGGTTCCACCGCCTGGTCCAGATGGGTTCAAGGCCTGGTCTCAGAGGGGCTGCTGGTCTGGTTGTTTTATGGTTCTGGTTTGGGTTTAACTCTCTAACGTTATCTGAACCAATCAGAGCTCTGGACTCCAGCTGTGTTTGAGTAAAATATGTCATTATCTTCTGGTTTCATTGATAAAGTCATTCTAGGATTCAACCAACACAACAACCTGTTATTTTTTCCTCCACAACAACAAAACCACTGAGGTTGATTCTGACTGTAGACATAGAAACTTCAGTCTTTTTTTGTAAAAAGGTTGGAATGATGGAACGATGAGAGGTTAATAGAATTTACTTTGGTTACATGAACGATTTACTTCATAGACTCACATGTTCATAATGTTTCTAGTTTTCGACACTGATCCTTGTCTTTGTGTTGGACTGGGAACTTGAAGTAGTAGCAGTAGTAGTAATAATACCAGTAGTAGTAATAATAATAATAATAAACAATAAAATAAAAAGGAGGAAAAACAGTAACGTCAAAGAAGTGAAGAGGTTTCCAGAGTGTTGGTTGTTGTTCCTGATGAAGGACTCAGTTAGTTTAGAGTTTAGTGACTGAGGGTCTGTGTGTAAACTGGCTCCAGATCAACATGTTGTTCATATATTTCTGCTTGAAACGTTCAGATGAGATGAAGCCGACGAAGAATTCATTGAATGAGCCATAAACGTGGTCCAGCACCAGTCTCAAGGTTTAAAACCGGTCATTTATTTGATCCTGAACACAGCTTTATTAATGTTTGGAGAGGAAAAGCTACAAACTCCTAGTAGACGTCTGTGGCTTCACATTCATCTTTGAACTGAAGTGAAGGAGCTGGACATCATGCTGGTGAGTGTCAGTAAATCCTCCACTGACCTCAGCCCTGCAGCTGAGACCATGACATCACCACATGCTTCTCTCTTATTACTACTATTATTGTCACTATTATAACGGAGAGTTATGAACCAATAAAAACAGGATCAAGTCAACGTGAGGCTGAAATATCGATTATCTGCAGGAAAGTTTCAGTTTAAACAGCAACAGTTTGAAAATGAATCAGATACTTCATCACGTTAGCTTAGCAGTGCCATCACCATCCACTGTTGCTTCAGAGCCATGACCATGTAGGTTGGTTGTGCCCTGATGTTGGTCATTGTAGCAGTGGTGCCTCATGGGAAATGAGGAAACTTTATACTTCACTTTATAATTATCGTATTTTGACCCAAACTATCATATGCACTAAAAACTAACATAGTTGGAGAGTCCATTTAAAATCAAAGCTGTTCTATTCTGTATTAGATTCTGTTCTGTATTAGCTTAAGGAATAAACATGGAGTCACAAATACTAAACTATCGGATATTTGCCCTTTTTATCGTATATCATTCCTCTGGGTGGTTTATGGGACGGCAGCAGCATCTGAACCAATCAGGGCTCTGGACGCTGTCAGTCGTGTTTGAGTAAATGCTGCATGATGCAATATGTCATTTTCTTCTGGTTTCATTGATAAAAGTCATTCTAGGATTCAACCAACACAACAACCTGTTATTTTTTAACTGTGTTCCATCTTTGATTCGTCCAGAACTAAACCACTTAGAGAGGTTCTGACTGTAGTGATGGAAACTTCAGAGTCTTGTCTTTAAAAAGAGACCGAGACCATGAATGAGCTCCAACATGTTCATCAAGAGCGTTCAGTTTAATTTGAGTTTGTCCTAAAAAGGAGGAATTTATTTTTATTATTTATTTTATTTTTATTTTTAATTTTTTCAAAAAAAAACAAAACAAACAACAAAAACTGCAATGATGAGAGGTTGGACCCTGGAGGCTTCCATACTTCCAGTGACGTCCAAACCATTGACTGTAAGGATTCACCCACTGTGACGTCACCCATTGGATTCAGAACATTGAAAAAGAAGCCCGACTTTTAAGCCCCGCCCACCCAATGCTCTGCCACCTGTCACCCAAAGCGGGAACGCCCTCAATTATGCAGAACTTTAAACCTTCATGAAAAATAAACCCCGCACAGTCGTCATGAATAATGACATTAACTATTGAGACCAAAACCATTTGTTGTTCCAGTCTGCAAACATGCTTAATAATGCTGTAAAGTTGGGCTTTTAACATGGGGGTCTATGGGGATTTACTCCCTTTTCTGGAGCCTCTAGTGGCCACTAGATGAACTGCAGTTTTTTTGCACTTGGACATAGGCTTCATGGCTCAGACCTGGAGGTTGAGGCCTGGACCAATGAGGTGCAGACCTCTGGACGGGTCCCTCATGAGTGAAGACATCGGTCAAAGTTAGTAAAAAACAATAAAAATACAGTTTAAAGCAGAAAGTATGTGGGAAGTGGAGTGGACCTCTACTGGATGATCGGTTAACGTTGGGTGTGTCCGTTCTTTACTGAACTGTGGTTTTTAGGAGATGTTTTACCACCCAGGATGTTTTGGTGTTTTGGATAAACTAGGACCTGGATGACTGACCAGCTCCAGCTCTGTTTGTCTGAGGCTCTGCCCACCCCTGAAGATCAAACCGTGGACCGTTCACTCCCTCTCACCGGCACCGGCCTGTGGCTCGCATTCATTTACTGGGGAACATAAACCGTCAGGATTTAAAGAGGAATAAAACGGAGCGACGGAGCAGTGGAGTGACAGCAGAGAGAGGAAGAAAGGGAGAGAGGGAGAAATGAAAAGATGATGATGTTTGAATATTTTCTGATGTCGCTTGGAATAAATTCAAGTATCCACTCAGAGCGGTTCGTCATGATGGAGTCATGAATGGAGACGGATCCAGAAACACACCCTGAGAGGAAGGAGGGAGGATTTTAAGAGGCAAGAACTACAGAGGGAAAGATGGAGAGAATGAGGGGAAATAAGAAAAGTGAAGAAAAGCAGATAAGAAGACAAGAGAGGAGGGGAGGAGAAGAAGAGGGATGGAAGGGGAAGGGGAGGGAATGGAAAAAAGAAAAGGAGGAGAGGAGAGAATATGCCGGGGAGAAGGAAAGGAAATATAATAAGGTATAAGGAATATGTCATAAAAGGGGATGATGATGATGAGAGGAGGAAAAGATAGAGAGGAGGTCGGAGAAAAGAAGTCAAAAGGAAAGATAAGAGGACTGAGAAGAGGTCAGGAGGGAGGTGGAGGGGGGAGGAAGGAGGGGAGGGAGGAGGGAGGAGGGGTGAGTCCCACCCTGAATGATAGAGGAGGGGATTTCTACTGAACACATTAGGTTCTGATTCCCACTTCAATCCGCTTCTTTTGTTTTCTTGTAAACACGTGAATCATCTGGAACCAAATAATAAAAAGAAAAAAGAAAAAAGAAAAAAAGAACTCACCAGTGCCTCCAGCGGTCAAACCCACGAACTACACCCACCCTCAGGAATAGGATTATATTAAAACAAATAAAATAAATGATTAGTTTAGTTTAAGAAAAAAAGTCACAAGAGAATTAAAAGTTTCAACAATGACTTTTAATACATTTAGTCTCCACACAATTCCTCAAGTAATTTATTCTAGGATCTGAAATTAATTTATTCCAGGTTAGAAACAAAAGAAAAACTTTGCAGAAATGTTTTCTAATCATACATTTAACTTGTGACTCTTTGTCTTGGTTGACTGCACACGAGACACTTTAGTTCAATGTTTTATTTCCTGTATTTTTGTAGATTTTACTTCCATCTCATTCTTTTCCTTATTCTTATACTTAAGCCTTTATGTTCATGTTTTTCTTGTCTCGTGACTCCCTGTGAGGATCAGTGAAGGGATTTTAAATGTTGAGTGTTGAATCTTCTGATATTAACAGATAATATTATATTAATGGGCCGGTTTATGTAGAATCAGGTCTTTTACTTCGACACTTGAAGCCATTTGCTCTGAACACTTTTAAACAGGACATTTCTCTTAACCTAGTTTTTTGAACATTGGAAGTATTTAAAACTTCTATTAAATCTTGTTGTGTCAGTAAGTATTTAAAAGTATTTAAGCTTCTATAAACACAGTAGTTTATAAAGTCTGAAGATGTTTTTCTTCTGCCTTGATTCTTCGATTTCATTTCACAACTGTTTCCTTCCTCATGCTTTACCTTCTTCTTTTCATTCCAAACTCTTCTTCCTCTTTTATCTCCCCACACTTTTCTGCTCATCTTTTCTACTTTTGCTTTTTTTTATTACGATCCAACAGATCTCAAGCCCAGAAAAAAATAAAAAAATAAAAAAAAATAAAATAAAATCTTTATTGTTGTTGTGTTTGCTTGAAACTTGAAAACCACATTTCTTATCTAAGAATAGAGCAGCTCGGTCAATACGCCATTCATTTCTGGACCTAATTTTAAAATTGCATTAAGTTGGTCCAGGAATAACACGTCTGAAAGTTTCCAGTGATTAAAACAACAGAGTCTCTAACAGATCAGAGTTTAAAACAACGACAACGATGTGAATGTTCCCCTCAAAAAGTGCTTCTTTGTTAGTGATTTGAATATTTTGAAACTCATGCTGGGTGTCATCTGAAACTAGAGCAGCTCCTCTTTGTCTCCTTTAGATTCTATTCACATGATTCTACATCAACTCTGAACCACGTGACTGGACCTCAATTTAAAACATGGTCCTTTGTCTCCCTCCAGTGGTCTGATGGTGGCACTACAGATAAATAAATATACAGCAGGCCTATTCCATATATCATAATATATAATATAATATATATATTATACTACTATAATAGGTCTGTGCAATAATAGCTGTTTTTTTGTTGGAGTTTTTATATGCGCTTTGAGATGGGTCAGACATGACCAAATAGTTTTTGTCTTTTGGTTTGTTTTGTTTTTTTCAAAAATCTCTTGTTTTTGTACTTTTTGATGCTTGTGTCAGATGTGACAACATTAAAAGGGAACAATAAATACAAAAGTCTTTTTTTGCTTTATTACATTCATTTGTGTTGGTTTAAAATTAACTGCTACTTATGAGCCACTGAAAAAGTTCGGCCCAGCTGAACTTTGAGGTTTTAAAATGCGGCCCAACTGAATTTTTAGTTGAATAGCCCTGCAATACAGCCTTCTATTTAGCATTGATATGTAGCATGTAGCCTTGGTGACTGTTAGCTTAGCATTGCTATGTAGCATGAGAAGATGAAAGGAGAAGATGCAGAATAAAAAAGAGGAGAAGAAGAAATAAAGATGAAAGAGGAGTAAGAGGAAAAAAGACAAGAAATAAAAGGATGAAGAAGAAGCAAATGTAAAAGCAACAACAACACGAAGTAGCACCAACTCCTCCTCCTCCTCCTCCTCGTCTAGAGTCTTAGGAGACGATAAAGGTGTCTCCTCGTCTCCATGTTTCTGTCCCTCACCCTGATGGTGGTTTAGTAACGGTTACCGTGGTTACCACCTCCACCCCTTCATCCAGCAACAACTAGAGCTGCTGTTTCACACGAACTGTTCAAATGGAAACTTTTAAAAATGCTCCAGGAAGATTTTAATGTGAATGAAAGTTTGGATCCAGTCAAACATGAGTTCATCAATAAATATAAATATAGTTCCAGCAGAGTCCTCAGAGCTCCGTGTCCCCTACAGGTGGACGAAGGCGTCTCTCAGGTGTCGGTGAAGACTTGTCCCAGGATGGAGAGTCTGGAGCTGAAGGGCTGGACGGGGCAGGAGAGCGGGGGCGGCGTCTTACTCTTCTCCCCTGGCTTCAGAGCGATGCTCTCTGATTGGCCGTGGCGGTGGGGGGGGGCGTCGTCTCGTTTGTGAGCCGCCCCCCGCCGCGTCTTCTCCCGCGTCAGTCCCAGCAGGACGTCCCGGAGCTCCTGGCGGTCCTGGCGGTGGCGGCTGCAGCAGTAGAGAGCGGCCGGGTCCAGAGGATGAGCCTCGGTGTTGAAGATGAACCCCCCCGCCCCCAGCACGCACTGCCCGCCCTCACCCCCCTCCTCCCAGACCCCGTCCCCCTCCGCCCCGCCCCCGTGCAGGAAGTGGGCGGGGTCAAACAGCAGGTAGAGGTACTTGATGGTCTCGGCCAGGAAGAAGGACTCCATGCGGTTGTCCAGCTGATGATCTCGCAGGTCTTTGACCTTCAGAATAAGATTTAAATAAACAGAAACATCATCAGAATATTCACACATTAAACAGTTACAAGAAAATATGTAGAGACTTTTTTATTTATCTCTTTTGTTATTTTGAATAGGTTATTTTATTTAGTTGTGTGTGTATATTATATATAATGTGTGTTATTTACTGTTATTTATCTTCAGGTATGTACAATATAAAATATTCCAGTTTTACTTTATTTTTCATTTTGTTATTTATGTTCATCATGTCCATCCATGTGTGATTCCTTTGTTTTGCTTTTCCCATGTTATAAATAAACTAAACTAATTATGTTAAAAAATGAAGTCCACATCTTCTCAGATTTAATTAGGTTAAAAGCTAATTCAACTCCACGTCTCTCAGATCTTTCCACTCATTAACATTTTGGGTTTTTTCCTCCTCATTCTGTTCTTACTTTTCTCTTATCTCATACATTTATATGTGTGTGTGTTATTTTCCTGCAGGTTTCAGTAAAGAGATGTCGAATCTTGATGTAAAATGTTATTCTCTGGTTCTTTAGTTTGTGTTTGTTCCTACGCTGGCGTATCCACACGGCGTCCTGGCGATCTTCTCGATGGACTCCAGAGCGTCCAGGCCCAGCTGCAGGTAGGTGTGGTCTCCCGTGGCCCTGAACAGGTACATGGCGCTTTCTATTAACTCTGAAACCAGGGAAAGGACAGAGGGGGGGGTCATTATCGGATCTCAGCTGGCTCTCAGGTCCTAGTGAGGGTCCTGACCTGGTCTCAGGGGGTAGCCCTCTCTCTTATCCACCGTGTAGCCCTGCGGGATGCTGTAGAACTCGGGCAGACCTCCGAACTGTCTCCACACTGAGTAATAGTTCTGGAAAGTCCTCACTGCGCTGTCCAGGTCGCCCAGCAGAGACTGAACACACACAAACCCTAAACATGAGTCACTCCTGTGTAGTGTGTGTTTGTGTTTGTGTTTGTGTCGGTCCAGGTGCGGTCGTACCTGCAGGCCGGGCCAGAAGGCCTCCAGACTCTGGAAGACCGGCATGGACACGGTCCCCTTGTGCATCTGCACCCACAGGTACCAGTCATCAAAGCGGGTGTAGTTCTGGATGGATCGGTCGTACGCTGAGAAAGAGGAGGAGGAGGAGGAGGAGGAGGAGAAGAAGAAGAAGAAGAAGAAGAAGAAGAAGAAGAAGGACTCATTAGAAAACACATTTACAACATCACTCTGTTCAGAATCTGATTGACTGATGATTCTGTCGACTTTCAGGATGTTCTGAGTCACGTTGAGGCAGAACTCTTTGCAGCCTCTCAGAGGAGGAGGAGAACGGACAATATTATGAGAACGTGGAGAACGTGGAGAACGTTACCGTGGAACATGTGGAGCAGCTCCTCGTCCTGCAGCAGGATGGCTCCTTTCACCAAATACTCAAAGTACGAGTCGACTCCCGCTCCGATCCCGGCGTCCTGAGCCACCCACTTCTTAGACACGATGTCGATGTGGTTTCCCACCTGGACGCACAGACGAGGGTTTACGCTCTAATACTTAGTCACGACACAAACACAGACATGTGACTATTCAAATCAGACGTGATCTAGTGATTAAACCTATAAAATAAACCTCACGTAGCCTTAATAGTTTCTTTAATCAGACGCATGCTCTCTGGGTTCTGGGTCAAATGTTTTGTCATGATATTGTCCGTCTGTGTCTTGTTTGGTTAGTTTTGACGCTGTTTATCTGTATCAGGTTCTGTAATTGTCTCTGATCGTTGTGTAGCTGCTTTGGGACTAAGGCTCAAATTTAGCATCATTGACACTGATGCACCAGTTGCTGATTAATGTGCATCGCCTCAGTTAATATATATTCATGTGGTAGTTGTGTGTTGACGGACTAGTTACCAGTCCGATGTCGGATCTGGTCTTCCACAGGGCCCTCAGAGCTTCCCGGGCGGCGTTCTCAAAAGTCGGGTCTCCGGTGAGTCGACTCAGAGTCGCAAACTCCAGGATGAAGGTTCCCACGCCGGCGGTGCAAGTGACAGGGGTCTCCGTGGGGCTGACGCCGTGCAGCAGGTTCACCGTCCCGTACGGCATCCCGGTGGGAGTGTCAAACGCTGCACGCGCATTTACCAGGATTTTAGCATTTTATTCCACCTCTTTAACTTCAGCGACTCTCGGTTTGTGCGTGTACCTGGCAGCAGCTTCCTGGCGGCGTCCTCGGCCATCCTCAGCAGGGGTCCTGAACACGGCCAGCCGGGCTCCAGCTCCAGACCCCCCCTCCCTGCCAACAGGTGGGCCGACAGCAAACCCCCCACCACTACACACAGACACACAACACAACACAACACACACATTAAAACAGGCTGACTCCTGAACCTGAGGCGTCTGTGCAGTTTTCTTTTTGGAAAAACTGTTCATAAACATTTCTTTTATTCTGTAGTCGAAGCTTAATCTAAGTCTTAATGTTCTTTCTCCTGAGCTGAGTCCTTGTTCTTCACTCAAGCAGGAAGTAGTCTCCTCCATGGTCTCACTGGACCAGGAAGTAGTGAGTATTGTTCCAGAGTCATGAGTCAAGTTTTGAAATCAGTGACTGATGGAAACAGCTTCTTCTGCTTCACTTACAAAAACTTACTTTTTTGGGAGTTTTTCAAATTGAAAATCCAATCAGCTTTTATTTATTTAATCATCTATGTATTGTGTATTATGGAGTCTAAAACACCAGGACGTACACGGATCCTTTACCTCTGATGTTGGTTTCAAACACGGAGGCGTTGACATCGATGTCGAAGTCGATCGTGTCCTGGAGGAGCGACGCCACTCGTTGAAACTCCGTCCTGTTTCCCAGAACCTTTAAAGATACGTTACAACGTAAATTCCTTTAACTCCAGCAGGTTTTATGGCCTAACGATCAGCTTCAAAGTTTATTCATTCACATTTCGACATATTTCTTCATTCTGCTTTTTACAGGAATGTTTCTCGGCTCTTACCAGCAGAGTGTCGAGGGCATCGATCAGAGTCAGAGAGAAACTGTGGAGATCAGAGTATTAGCACATTAGCGGAAAACATACACATAGCTCATGCTTCTGTATGGTTGTTAAATGACAAATAAAAATCCTTGAATCCTCGATTAATCTGATTAATTAACTGTTTGACACCACGACTTCAAACATGTAAACACTGAAGCTGCAACTAAGGATGCAGGTCCTTAAATGTCACTGGAAGCTTAATTACGGAGCAATTTTACAGGCAGTGACGGAGTCGCCTCACCTGCCCCAGGTGTCCTGTCCGTCACAGGTGAGAGGGCGGAGCTCGTCATAGGGGAAGGCGTTGTCAAGGTAACTGTTGTAGGCGTGGTAGAACATGGATTTGATGCGCTGCCTGAGAGAGACGGAAAAAAAAAAAACTCAGTCTAAGTCAAGGTTCAGGTTTAGTTCTGGTTACTAGAGTTTAAATCAAGCAGAAGTGGAGGTAGAGCCTCCAGCCACCAGGACCCTCTCCTGTTAGACCAGATCCTAGTCTGGGTTCAAGAGGCAGACACTCCCTCTAGTCTTATGATTGGGGCCATTTGCATGGGACCAGTTTTATCTGGGGACCTCTGGTCCCACCACATTACCTGAACCCTATTTCTGGTAACATAAGCCGGGTTTCCATACACGCTCTACCTCCACGCCGCCCCAGCTTTTTTAAGTTCCTTTTCCATCGCTTAGGAGCGACCGAAACCAGCAAGCGAAAGAAAACAACAGTTATGCAGAACACAATGAATGTAATAAAAGATAAAAACTTAGCGGAGGACTGCGGCAACGGTGTAATGGATTCAAGGCGAGCTTCCCCACCGGCGCTGTAAACTCTCTTCTCCCAAGAAGGACGGGAAAGCCCTCACCCCCGGGTTGGTCCAGAACAACATTACTTTACTAAAAATGTACCGACACGAGAGCAGAAAGTTGAAAGTGCGCAGTCAAAACCAAAACATCCGGTTTTGTACCTGGCACTGATTTGTTTTCGGACCAATCAGTAGTAAGCAGCATTCTACGTCACGTTTTTGGCCCAAATTCACCTACTTTGGACCGACCACAGAGGAGGGACTAGAAAGTACTCAGAAAAGTTTCCCATTGGCCTCGTTCCGCCACCTTCTAGCAATGGAAACAGCGTTTTAAAGTGGGCGGTGTGGAGGTAGGTCATTGTGTGGAAATCCGGCTATAGACGTCCTTCATTAATACACAGCGCATTTAGAAGCCCAGCCCAACTGAAAAACTGACCAGCAGGCTAGCAGTCAGCTAGCAGGTAGCAGCTAGCTGCCACAAGGTAGCTAGAGCAGTGTTAGCCAGCTGGCTAATTTTCAGCTGTCGTCCTTTGGGTAGGACGTCCATGCTGCCACTGCACAACCCCGTTTTTCCCACCATTCATTGACTTTTATCAACCCAGAAATTAACCCATTTTACTTATATATATATATATATTTTTTAAGTTGATGTGTGTATTCTCATTCTAATTGTCTCGTTGTTATGAGCTGCTGTACGAAAAGTAATTTCTCCCTGGGATTAATAAAGTGATTCTGATACATGCAGCAATCGGAGCAAACAATCAAACTTTATTTAACCGTCGAGGTCTGGAGAAGCATTAATATGAACATCTGTAAAGGTGGTGCTGGTTTCAACACTCAGGTCGTTGGTGATTTCTTCCCTGGGATCAACAGTCTCATCACATCATGTTTTATTTTTAAAAATAAAGACTATTTTACGTATTTGCAAAGTAGCTAAAGCCGATAGGAAGCGTAAAATGTTGTCTGACATGCAGCAGAGACATGACTGTGGACAGGAAATAGTAAAGAGTAAAACACAGCTTGTTTATCCCGTGAATGCAAATAGGGCCTGAGACTTTCCTTTTGGATAAAGCTGTTAACAGATGCCACCGTGGCCTTAGTTCCACTGAATTCACATAAATAAAAACAGAAGTGAAATTAATTGAAAAGTCTGCAAGAGAAAAGTCTGCAAACTGTTTCTGAAGTTCTGTTGAGTAAAATGACATATATTCACATCTTTTATGTATATCTTTGCCATTTTATTGGGTCGACATTGATGCTTCTGCTTTATTTGACGTGTGTGGCGACATCTGTCCAAGGCAACCAAGACTGAGGGGAGGATTAATCTTCCTACAGGACGATTACATGAAGCAAACGACTACATTTGTCATGGTTTAAAGAGGAGACCGGGATGAACACTGTGGACAGACCTCAGTGATCCCTGTGAAACCCCACAGAGCTCCAGCTTTTTTACCAAGAAGAATAAAGTGAATCAGGTTCATGTATTTTACATTATATCTTTTTTTTTTGTATTAATTGTCGTTCATTTGCATTCATATTAACAGTAGAGGTTTTCATATTTAATTAAATGATTGCCCTTTTATATCATAGCTGAGCATGTGAGTGTTTACCTGACTCCAGCCATCTCCTCCTCACTGAACTGACGAGCCGCCGCATCGGTCAGCAGCCAAATTAACACCAAACACACGGGACCGCGCATGGAGACACCGGGACGGACACCCGGAGACAGACAGAGGGACACGCGGAGACAGACAGAGGGACACAGAGAGACACCCGGAGACAGACAGAGTGACACGCGGAGACAGAAAGCGAGATAAAAGTCCACGGAGGGAGGAAAACTCGGGAGAACAGGTGGTTCTCTGCCTCCACTGCTCTTGTTGATGTTGGGTAGCTGTCAGGAAGCAGGAAGTAGACCATGTGCGCATGCGTGGACCGGTGCGCCGACGTGTTATCTCACGTTGCGTCTGATTGGACGGAGGCGCGGCCGCCATATTACTCCGGGGAAAGAGTCTCTGATATCTCTGATTATATTATATTATATTATATTATATTATATTATATTATATTATATTATATTATATTACTAACAATAATATCAATAATGATAATAATAATAAGATAACATGATGATATGACACAGGTCTAAACATTTACTGCTATTTAAACGACAGTCTGATTAAAGAATAAGCTGGTGCCTCTGTGGTTTGTTTGTACAAGTTTTTGTCCTGTTGCTGTTCCACCATCATCATTAAATGGCTCCGACTTCAAAATATGAAATAATCATATGTCTGTTTTATATACACAAAGTCTGTCTGTGTTTAAAAGAATCACAAATAGTTTCATTTCCAGCTGTCTGATTTACATATTTGCTTATGTAAACAGGAATACCAGTGAAAACAGTCCTGCTTGTCGTCATGAAGGTTCTGGTGTTCAGTGTTTCTAGTTTCTGAAAACTGATACAGGTGTTGATTCATCTGTGTTTCTATTGTAGAGGCTAGGGTTCATAGAATTGGTGAACTGTTCCAAAATACGTACCATGTCTCCAAATCAATGCAGTTGAACAGTTCAACATCAACTCTACATTTAACTCAGTGACAGCATTTGTAAATATGGATATTTTAGATGTATGAACAACAGTCAAAGTGTTGCTGATAACCTCATCAGCCGGTCCTGATGGAAATAAAGAGGCTCACCAAGCAAAGCAAGGAAAGCAGGAGCCGGTCATTTCTTTGAATAGATAGAACCAGAGTGTTAATGTGTAACCACATGCTTCATTTAACCTGCTGAACGCTTGCAGTCACAGACACAATCAGGGACAACGATGGAGAAACTTCTTCTGTTCATCTCAGCTGCAGCAGGCAAGAGCTTTAATATCATTTACCACCCCTAACCCTAACCCTAACCCTAACCTTAACCCTGACCCTGAGCCCTAACCCCTAACCCTAACTTTAACCCATGAGAGATTTAAACAATGTTACTGTGATTGTAACTGCTGTAGTCGGTGTTAGTGAAAACTACAAGAAAAGGATTGTTCTTTTTGAACCTTACCTCTTGTTTGTACACATGTTTCTATCCACAGGGCTGTGTGCTGTCTCCTCTAATGCTGAACGTCGTTTCCACTTTGTTTATGAACGGAAGAACTGGACTGAAGCTCTGAGTTACTGCAGAGAGAAATACACTGACCTGGCATATATACACGACATGAACGACGTGAACGTCCTGAAGAGCACGGCAAATACAAGCAAAATGGACAACTCTGAGGAATACAAATACGTAAGTTAAGTCTTCTTGTGTTAACCCTCCTATTATTTATCTTTAGGCTCAGTTTGACCCCAGCCAGTGTCTAACATCTCTATAAACATGATTAATGTATTTTAATGTTAATTGTTGTTTTGTTTGTTTTATTTAAACAACAAAAAAAAGTTGGAAAACAATTTAAATTTTTGGAGGTTTAAATTGCTGGTGATAAGAAGTGTTAGAAAAGGTTAAAAAGGGTAACAGGAGGATTAAACTGTCT
Organism: Mugil cephalus; assembly: GCF_022458985.1. NCBI lineage: Eukaryota > Metazoa > Chordata > Actinopteri > Mugiliformes > Mugilidae > Mugil > Mugil cephalus. The sequence continues at coordinate 26,295,556 of NC_061770.1, forward strand.
TTTATCATTTTATAAGCCCCGAGGAACCAGACAGGGAAACTTTTGGAGCTGGTATTGATTCATGTGGAAGTCACTTAGACATGTAGCCCCCACCTAGACCAGACCAGACCAGACCATATCTCAATGTCTCATATTGTGCCCCTTTTCTAACCATTGCGAGTCATTCAAATGGTTGAGGATGTTAACTCTGAAATCTGAGTTTTACAACATTAGGAAAGTCAGATGTGGACTGTCAGGCTCTGGATTCAGGAACTTAAAACTGTGATTTGTTCAAGCACTTTTGAATACTTTTGATAGCACATGTAAAAGACTTTGTGTAATTGATTGTTCTTTCAGCGAGTATGGATCGGGTTGTACGATGACGTGAACAGCTGGAGGTGGTCGATGACGGACAAAGATTTCCACAAATGCAATGAGACCATGTTTATAAATTGGCGTGATCTTGAACCAAACAACCTGCGTGGTATTGAACAATGTGTACATGTGTATACAGATGGAAAATGGAATGATGAAGATTGTCACGTTTCCTTCAAAGCAATCTGCTTTGACAACACAGGTAAGAGTTCTAACAGGACGTAAAGAAAGTCATGCTCTTTAACTCCTGGTTTTATGAATATATCTGGATCCATGAATGATATAGTTCTTCACAGAGCTTCATTCTGGTTTGTCTTCAGGGCCAAATGTGTCATATGTCTTAACCAACAATGCCATGACATGGACTGAGGCCCAGAGCTACTGTAGAACACATCACACTGACCTGGCCAGTGTGAGAAACATGACAGAGAACCAGAGGGTAGCAGCAGTGGTACCTTCTGGAACTAAGGTCTGGATCGGCCTCTTCAGAGACTCCTGGAAGTGGACAGATGGACATAACTTCTCATTTAACTATTGGAAAAATAGCACGAACGAACCCAATAATTACTTCACAAATGAGACATGTGCAGCAGCAGACTTTTCAGATGCTGGACAATGGGAGGACTGGCCCTGTCATTACAAGAGACCATTCATTTGCTACAGTGGTAAGCTGTGATCCAGTTAGCCATTGATTTCAATAACAATAAGGTTATTTTCCATAATTAAAATACAGTCTATAGTTGTAATTCTCACAAGATTTTGTCTTTTTTTTTTACATTGGTTTTAAAGTTTAATTAAAAACATGTTCACATTTTAAAACAATGAAATTCCTTATAAATATGGTAAATAACTGCTGTAATACCAATAATAATGCTTAAATTTCCACAAATGTACTGTAATTAGTTTGTTTTAATGACATGATTTTATGTAAAACATGTTCCCTATTCATTTATATTTGATATAATATACAACACACAAAATAATTTGAATCATCTTTGAAACAACATCAAAAAACTGTTAAAGGACTAGATATTGGGTTTACAACTTAGTGTTATTTTAGATCTCATCTTCTACCACTTATCCTTGCTAGGGTTGTGGGGGTTGACTATTTTGTTTTTTAAAAATACAGAAAAAAATGTAAAATTAATTATGTTATATTACACTTTTTCCTTTCTTTTTTAATTTTTACAGTGTAGCAACTCTGTTAGGGTAAGCTAAATGCTAACATGCTCATGTAGATGATGTAATTTATCTGGTACAATGTTTACAGTGTTCACCTTCGTCTTAGTTTGGTGTCGACATATTGACATTATATTGTTTGGTCAAATTCAACACATTGATAAAGTTCATTAAAGGCTTCATTCTACAGTGAAATTATTATTCTGAACCCATTTCAGATAAAACTCCCACCCACTTCCTCGTGGTGAAAGTGAAGCTGGTGAAACCCTCCTCTGTGGATCTGAGTGACCCGGCCGTGATGGAAGACCTGTTGCAACAGGTAAACCAACAACAACATGAGGATACATGCAAATACTTTATTCTTAATTCTTCAACTCTCCAGTTAGGCGCTCAGAGCAGCTGTAATGTGTGGGACAGTGTTTTATCTGATTTATTTTCGAATTTATTGGATCAAGTGGCATTGCTACATGGAGTGTTGCATTGTGGGTTGTCCATAGCTCTAATGTTGCTAGGCTAACAGTAGTTCTTTCTGAATGTTCCATGAACATGACATAAAAGTAACTGAAAACGAGTTCATAGTGAGAATAACAGTAGGAAGACACTCAGATATCAAAGAAACCTGACAGAAGATGACGTCAAAATAACCATGGAACATGACTTTTTAGTGCTGATTAAAACATTCTGCACACAAGTCAGAAGACTACTGGGACAGTGTTTAGTGGACAGATGAGACCAGAGTAGAATAGTTTGGTTTAATGTTTGGGAATCTAGCAAGGACGAAATTTTGATTTCAGAAGTGGGGGGTTCACTGTGTATTCTGCAGTGAAAATGTCAGGACATGAGTCCATGAGCTGAATGCGAAAAGAAACTGGGTCATGGAGGAAGACAAGGAGCCCAAGAACACCAGTGGTTCTCCAGAAGAACCAGACGAATGTTGAGGAACAAGTCAAAGTCCTGACCTTCATCCAGTAGAAATGTTGGAGCATCAGTTGATGAGAGAAAACCACCAACATCACAGGACTGAACTCATTCTGTTCTGTTCCAAGTTGCTGTAGACACTGATCAGTTGTTGCCATAAACATTTAGTTACAAGGAGTTCACAGCAGATACTGGAAACTCATTCTACGCAGAAATGTAGATAACTGCCAAAACGTTTACATGAAAGTGTATATTTGCCAGTTGTATTACATTCAAATATAGTTTATGGACTGATGCATGACATCATACACAGAGACACAACATTGATTTCAATAAATGTGATGTTAAAAATGACACTGCAGATGTTGCAGATGGGGAAAGAATGCAGGATGTACACAACCAGTCAAAGGTTTGGACACACCTCCTCATTGGATTAAATGAGAAGTTTCAAACTTTTGACTGGTTATGTTGTTGTGTAGCTGAACAAGAGATTTAGTCGAGAGCAGTGTCGTCCTGTTTCTGTCACGTTCAGGAAAGTAAAAACGTTTTGTGTCTCAGATGAAACAGAGGCTGAAGGACCAGGGGCTGAAGGGAGACGTCAAACTGAGCTGGAGGAAGCAGTTGGATGGAACGGTCTTCCACAAAGAAGAGGAGGGGACAAAGTAGAGGAAGTTTAAAACAATGAAAGATGATCTTTAAATGTTAAGATTTGATTTTTGTATTTTAGAAACTATCCTGCTGTTGTATTTCTAAAATGAATTTAATTCATATCTTATAACGTTGCAGTTACTTAAACTCAATGCTTGTTTAATGGATATTAAATGTGAACCAAGATGGACGGCTCAGCTAAACATTCTGACTTTAACACATTAGCCTACTTTTCATTCTCCAGACACAAGGTTGTAATTGTTCCCACAATTATTAACCACGTTAATAATTACCAAGTTACCAAGTTATCGTCTTATAAATGGTCCCATTTTGACTACCAGCACCAGTAAAAGTCTTTATTTAGGTCATGTGTTGGAATTTTGATGTTTGAACGAATCATTTGTTCAGTGAATTCATTTGTTTTTTTATTGGCCTGGACAACTTCTGACTTCCTGGTTACTGGTTCCTGGTTCCTGGACAACATTCAAATGGATCTACTTCCCTCAGCTCTCCACTCACTGCTGCTTTGTTTGCTTGATCCAGTCTCTAATCCCAGCTACTGCTTTATTGCTTTTGATTTGTTACTGACCTTATTTATAGAGGGTATGCATTGATTTCACTTGCTCCTATAAAAATAAGGTGAAATGTGTCAGTAAATAGAGCAAGACCGGGAAAAATGTGGATTATCAGATTAAATTAAGGACAATTGGACTGGAAAATGATACATAGGAAATACCAAATAACAATTTGTCCACGAACATTTACATGTGGCCAGAAACCAGTTCTCCTGATATTTATATGGACCTGATTTCGATGCTGAGAAATACTACACTGATACTGAAGTATGACCTTTAGGAATTTTATACAATACAGCTCCAGCAGCATTGTACTACAGGACCCCTTTATTTGGAAAAATCGATTAGCTTCAGTTTCAGTTAGTTTTAGGTCATTTCATTATGATAAATGTAGCTAAATAAAAGATGCTAACACTAAGAGCTTTACTGAGAAGTAACGTTAGCCATATACTACTGTAGCGTTAAAAAAATGACGAGGAGTGATCATGTTACATAAGAAGTAGCTTAAGGTTTGACTTCATCAAAAAATATGGTGTAAATGAAAATTACCTGACACTAAATGTGAACCACAACAGCAGGTTTCTGAGCCTGGAGTCCAGTTGTTTCTTCCCTCTTTTTTTTTTTTTTTTTTATTTTTTTAATTTATTTAGACAACAAGAACACAATACAGAAATTACAATACAGAGGACGAATCCGAAGACAGAACAATGTAAGAAACAATAGTTGTTTTGTACATGTTTGTTTGTTTTGTTGTTTCTTTTAAAAAAAAAAACATAATTACTAATTGAAGCTACTATATTAATATTATTGCAGTTGTAATCACTATATACATAATTTGGTTGTATAAATGTAATTGTCAATTGTATTCTATTTCACAATAATAAATAATAATTCATGAATGTATGATGTGTTTATTTATCACTGAGCTCATATAATACTTATATAATAATATATTGACTAATAGTATAGTAAGTACTATTACTACCAATAATAACTATAGTAGTAGCAGTATTTTGTAGGAGAACATCTGATTTCTCCCCTGACCCAAGTTCGATGTATTCTCCCATCCCTGCTCCTCCTTTTAAACAACCCCCATCGAAGTCAAGAACCTGTTTCTACCTGGTTCTTTTTAGGTTACAAACCCTAAACTCCTACTGAGCTGGAGTCGAAGCAGTTTCGATTAATTCTTATTGGCAGAGTTTGGATCTCCTTGTGTGTTGTTGATGTTTTTGATGATTTTTCCAGATCTGGATTGGATTCTTAATTCATGAAACTTCAGGAAATAGCCCATTTGTTGACTTGGACCCACTGCAGAGATAAATACACTCAAAACATACAATGCACACCTCAGTTTGGGAGTGGGGCCTGAAGTTCACAGCCCCAGAGTGCTTATCATTAACTGATTGCTAGCATGGGTGGGGAGGGCACAAATTTTACTAGGTCACCAAATGTAATATCATTACATACTGGTAGCAAATTGAGGTTTCATTCATTTATTGCATAATGAATGGAGTTGACTACCTGGCTAGTGTGAGATTTGTGAGGACTTTGACACTTGAGCAGAAGTTGGAGATAAATTTTTTGGGACCCCATTAACTGGAGGATTTAATCATTTCTCAAGAGGAAAAAGAAAAAACTAGGTCATTCAACCAGGAGAGGATAATTTGGTTAACTGGAAGCTTGGTGAGTCTAATTCATCTCATGTCATCTTTTACTACTGCTGATAACTAGGGTCACGGGGGTTGCTGGGGCCTATCCCAGCTGTCATAGGGCAAGAGTCGGGGTATACTTTGGACAGGTCGCTAGTCCATCGCAGGGCCGAGCCTAATTTATTTCTAATCTAAATGGAATTGATAATGTAGTTGGCATATTGTTGAACTATAATGTATAACTGGCAATACATGTGTGGAGCTGTCCACCTGCCTGTGGTGCTGAAATGTCTATTTGGCTAATGACTTTGTATATTGATTGCTGTGTATTGGCCATGAGCTTTGCATTGTGATTTTTATTGTTGTCATTGTTTAGATTTTGAGTATCTGATATAGTCAGATCTTGAACCTTGCCATTTGGCGGCACTACTGGTGTGACAAAACCTGTCATCAGATTGGCATTGTTTGTGCAATACTAGTATTCAGCGGCAGTTTTGTCGTCAAGTGCAATTTTATGTCACCTTTTTGTTGTCAGGTGGTCCCCTCCTGTGTTCATCTCTTTTCTCGTTTATCACCTATGTGGTGGGTCGTTTTAGGTGGAGGTCAGACGGCCCTTCCGGCACTTCCACCAGCTCCTCTGGAGGAATCCCAGCGTCCCAGATAAATCCCCAGCTGGGGACGAGATCCACGTTGCATGCTACATTTAATGATGGTTCCGGAGGCATTCCGATGCCAAACCATAAAACAGACTCATCTCGCATGTGGAGGTGCAGGGTCTACTGTTGCTATCTAACCAGTGTTCCCATTGTGCGAACCGCCCCGCAAGAGTGGATGGTTCGCAGTTCATGACAGTAAGGGACCATATATAAATTCCATGGCCAAAGCAATTTCATACAGGATCAGACTGCCAAGGCCCACTGGCTTCCATCCAATGAGACTTCTGACTTGCAGGAGTGGGCCACTCAGGGCGAGTCCATCACGTTGGTGCGGCTGGCCATAGGACAAATGCTCAGACCAGGCTGGCCCAACCAACCACAGGCATGGCTTCAGTGGCCCGGTATCCGGTAACAGGCTCATATGATTTCTCATTCATGGTCTTGAACCGTCCCTTTTCTGCCCTTGCTGAGGACCAATCTGCTTTGGGACCCTAGGGCAAAATGACCGGACAGTTGTCCTAGGGCATATGGGCACTCAAACTCTCCACCACGATAAGGTGACAGTCAAGAGGAGCACATGAAGTGTGTGATACTTATTACTTTGGAGAATCATGTTCATCAGCTGGTCCTGATGAAAATAAAGAGACTCACCAAACAAACAAAAGCAGGCGCCAGGGATTTCTCTAAATAAACAGAACCAGAGTGTTAATGTGTAACCACATGCTTCATTTAAACTGCTGAAGGTTTGCAGTGACAGACCAATAAGAAAACGATGTCAGAAATGTCCTGTTATCTCAGCTGCAGCAGGCAAAGCTTATATCAGTTTACTACCCTAACCAACCTAAACTGACCTGAACCCTAACCTAACCTAACTTTAACCATGAGAGATTTAAGAAGATTACGTGATTGTAATGCGTAGTCGTTTTATGAACTACAGAAAGATGTCTTTTGAACTTACTCTTGTTTGTACATGTTTATATACAGGCTTGTGGCTGTCTCTCTAATGCGAACGTGTTTCACTTGTTGACTGAGAATGAACTGAGCTCTGAGTTACTGCAGACGAAATAACTGACCTGCATATATAACACGACAGAATCGATGTTGAACGTCTGAAGAGCCGTGCAATACAGCAACAATGGACATTGGGAATACAAATACGTAAGTTAAGTTTCTTGTGTTAACCCTCCATTTATTTTCTTTAGCTAAGTTTGTTTGACCAGCAGTGTCTAACATCTCTTAACATGATTAAAGTATTTTAACGTTAATTGTTGTTTTGTTTGTTTTATTTAACTAACAAAAAGTTGGAAACAATTAATTTTTGAGATCTAAATTACTGGTGATAGATGTTAGAAAAGGTAAAAAGGGTAACAGGAGATTAACTGTCTTACATTTTATAAGCCCGAGGGACCAGACAGGGAACTTTGGGTGGTATTGATCATTGTGGAAGTCCTTAACATGTAGCCCACTTGCGACAGACCCGACCATTTCATGTCTCTATTGTTGCCCTTGTTCTACCATTGCGAGTCATTCATGGTTTGGGATGTTAACTTGAATTGAGTTTTACAACATTAGGAAACAGATGTGGCTGTCAGGCTCAGGATTCAGGAACTAAAACTGTGATTGTCAAGCACTTGATACTTTGAATAGCACATGTATAAGACTTTGTGTAATTTTGTTTGTTCAGGAGTATTGGAACGGTTTGTCGATCTTGACGTGGTGTGTCATTGACGGACAAAGATTTCCAATGCAATGAGACCATGTTTATAATTGCGTGTCTTGAACCACAACAACCAGCGTGGTATGATCCATGTGTACTATGTATATCAGATGGAAATGGAATGTGAAGATTGTCACGTTTCCTTTAACGCAATCTGCTTGACAATACAGGTAGAGTTTAACAGACGTATGAAGTCTGTCTTAACTGCTGTTTATGAATATATTGGATCCATGATTGATATAGTTCTGCACAGAGCTTCATTTGTTGTGTTCAGGGGCAAATGTTCATGTCTTAACCCAACAATACAGGACATGATGAGCCAGAGTACTGTTGACACATCACACTGAACCTGGCCAGTTGTAGAATGTCAGAACATGGGGTGAAGGAATGGTACTTCTGGAGGTAAGCTGGATTGGCTCTTAGTGAGCTCTGGAAGTGACAGTGAAAAACTTCATTTATATTGAAAATAGCACGACGAACCCAATATTACTGCAAAATGAGACATGAGCAAAGCAACTTTTCAGATGCGGACAATGGGTAGGACTGGCCGTATACAAATGACATTCTTTGCTACAGTGTAAGCTGCGATCAGTTAGCATTATTTCTAAAACAATATGGTTAATTTCCAATTAAAATACAGTCTATAGTTGAATTTCACAAGATTTGTCTTTTTTAACATGGTTTAATGTTTAATTAAAAACCTGTTCACTTTAAACAATGAAATTCCTAAAATGGAAATAATGCTGATACCATAATAAGCTTATATGTTCCACAAATGTTAATGTAATTAGTTGGTTTAAGACTATGATTTGATGTAAAACATGTTCCTTTCCATTATATTTGATTAATATCAACACACCAAAATAATTTGAATCATCATTGGAAACACATCAAAATACTGTTAAAGGTACATAGAAAATGGGTTTACAACTTATGTTATTTTGATCTTTCTTCTACCACTATATCTTCGCTGGTTTTGGGGTGCCTATTTAGTTCTTTTAAATCAGAATCAAATGCACTATCACAGTTAATTATGTTATCATTTCTTTCTTTTCTTTTTACAGTGTAGCACTCTGTTGGGTAAGCTAAATGTAACATGCTCATGTAATGATGTATTATTGGTAACAAGTTTACAGTGATCACTTCGTCTTAGTTGGTGTACACTATTGACATTATATTGTTGGTCAAACAAACATTGATAAAGGATTAATTGTACAGTGAATTAAATTCTGAAACCATTCAGATAAATCACCTATTCCGTGATGAGTGAAGTGTGAAAACTCCGTGATTGAGTGGACCAACACCCGATGGATACCTTCACAGGAAACCAAACGAACAACCGATGAAATGGAATACTATCTGAATTCTTCAATTCAGTTAGGCGCTCAGAGCGTTGTAATGTGTGGACAGTGTTTTTCTATTTATTTCGAATTTATTGGATTCAAGTGCATGCTACATGAGTGTTGCATTGTGTTGCCATAGCTCTAATGTGCTAGGCTACAGTAGTTCTTCTGAATGTTCATGAACATGACAAAGACTGAAAATGATTCTAGGAGTACAGAGAGACATCAGTTCAAAGAAACTGACAGAAGATGACTCAATTAACCATGGAACATGACTTTTGTGCTGATTAACATTCTGCACTCAGTCGAAGACATGGAACAGTGTTTAGTGGACATATGAGACCAGAGTAATGTTGGTTTAATGTTTGGGAATGCAAGAAATGTCAGACATGAGTCATGAGTGACATGCGAAAGAAACTGGTCTGGGAAGCAAGACCAAGACACCATGTTTCTCAGAAGAACCAGACGAATGTTAGGAACAGTCAAAGTCTGACTTATCAGTAGAAATGTTGTAGCTCAGTTGATGAGAGGAACCACATCTCAGATTGAGTGGTTCTTCTGTTCCACGTTGCTGTAAGACACTGATCAGTTTTGCATAAACATTTTACAGGAGTTCAGCGTACTGGAATCATCTGGGAGATGTAGAAACTGCCAAACTTTTAATGAATGATATTTACCAGTTGTATTACATTCAATATAGTTATGGACTATGCATGACATGCATACTCAGAGGACACAACATTGTTTCATAAATGTATGTGAAAATGACCAATGCAGATGTTGCAGATGGGAAAGAATGCAGGATGTAACAACCAGTCAAGTTTGGACAACCTCCTCATTGGTTTTGAACTGGTTATGTTGTTGTGTATGAACAAGAGATTTAGTCGAGACAGTCGTCATGTTTTGTCAGTTCAGAAATAAAACGTTTTGTGTCTCAGATGAAACAGAGGTGAAGGACAGGCAAGAGAGTTCAGTGAGTGGAGGAGCGTCGGATGCAACGGTCTTCACAAGAGGGAATAAAGTAGAGGAAATTAAACAATGAAAGAGATCTTAAATGTTAAGATTGATTTGTATTTAGAATATCCTGCTGTTGTATTTCTAAAATGAATTTAATTCATATTTAGTAACATTGAGTTACTAACATCAATGCTTGTTTAGGATATTAATGTGACCAAGATGATCAATAACATTTGACTTTAAACATTAGCTACTTTCATTTCAGACACAAGTGTTGTATTGTTCCCTCATTATTAACACTAATAATTACAAGTTACAATTATCGTTAAAAATGGCCATTTGCTACGCCATCCATAAAATCTTATTTAGGTCATGTGTTGGAATTTGAGTTTGAACAATCATTTGTTCAGTGAATCATTTATTTATTGGCCTGGACATTCTGCTTCCTGGTTACTGTTTCCTGGGTTCCTGGACAACATTCAAATGGATCTACTTCCTTCAGCTCTCATCATGTGCTTTGTTTGCTGATCATCTCTATTCCAGCTAAGCTTATGCTTTTGATTGTTTCCTTATTTATAGTAGGGTATCATGATGTCTTGCTCTATATAAAATGATGGTGAATGTATCAGTAAAAGAGCAGACGGGAAAATAATGTGGATTATCGATTATATTAAGTCAGATGGAACTGGAAAATGATCATATGAAATCCAAAAACACTGTCCCGAACATTAACATGTGGCAGAATCCAGTTTCTGATTTATATGGACTGATTTCGATGCTAGAAATACATCTGATACTAAGTATGCCTTTAGAATTTTATACAACACAGCTGCAGCAGCATTGTACTACAGGACCTTTATTGGAAAATCGATTATGCTTGTTTCAGTTAGTTTTAGGTAGTTTCAGTTCTGATAAAATGTAGCTAAATAAGATGCTAACTAAGAGCTTATTGAAGTAAGTTAGCCATAAACACTGTAGCGTTAAAAGGATAGAAGAGTGATCATGTTACTTAAGAGTAACTTAAGGTTTGACATCAAAAAATATGTGTAATAAAATTACTGACATAATGTGAACCAATGCAGGTTTCTGAGCGGAGTCGAGTTTTTTTCCCTCTTATTATTTATTTATTAAATTTATGTAGACAAAAGAACAATATCAGAATCATCAGGGACAATCCGAAGATCAGACAATGTAATGAAACATTATGTTTGTACATGTTTGTTTGTTATGTTGTTTCTTAAATAAAAAAAAAATAAACATAATCTAATGAAGCTATATATAATTTATTGATTGTAATGCTATATAATTAATTTGGTTGTATAAATTATTTCAATTGTATTCTATTTCACAATATAAATAAATATTCATGAATGTATGATGTGTTATTTATATGAGTTCATATAATCTTCAATATATTATTGTATAGTATAGTAAGTACTATTACACAAAATCTATAGTATAGGATTTGTGGAGAACATTGATTTCTCCTGACCAAGTTCGATGTATTCTCACCTGCTCTCCTTAACAACCCCCATCGAAGTCAAGAACCTGTTTCCATGTCTTTTTAGATCTAAACACTAAACTCCTATGAGCTGGTGAAGCGTTTCGATTAATTCTTGTTGGCAGAGTTTGGATTCCTTGTGTGTTGTGATGTTTTTGATGATTTCAGTCTGGATTTGATCTTAATTATGAACTAGGAAAATAGCCATTTGTTGACTTGGACCCATGCAGAGATTAATACACTCAAACATACAATGCACACTCGTTTTGGTAGTGCTGAAGTTCACAGCTCAGAGTGCTTATCATTACTGATTTGCTTAGCATGGTGGGAGGGCACAAATTTTACTAGGTCACAAATGTAAATCATTACATACCATAGCAAATTGAGGTATTCATTCATTTATTGCATAATGAGTGGAGTTGACTGCCTGGCTAGTGTGAGATTTGTGAGGACTTTGACACTTGAGCAGAAGTTGGAGATAAATTTTTTGGGACCCCATCAACTGGAGGATTTAATCATTTCTCAAGAGGAAAAAGAAAAAACTAGGTCATTCAACCAGGAGAGGATAATTTGGTTAACTGGAAGCTCGGTGAGTCTAACTCATCTCATGTCATCTTTTACTACTGCTGATAACTAGGGTCACAGGGGTTGCTGGGGCCTATCCCAGCTGTCATAGGGCAAGAGTCGGGGTATACCTTGGACAGGTCACCAGTCCATCGCAGGGCCGAGTCTAATTTATTTCTAATCTAAATGGAATTGATAATGTAGTTGGCATATTGTTGAATTATAATGTGTCACTGCCAATACATGTGTGGAGCTGTCCACCTGCCTGTGCTGAAATGGCTATTTGGCTATGGAATATTGTGTGTAATGACTTTTTATATTGATTGCTGTGTATTGGCCATGAGCCGTGCATTGTGATTTTTATTGTTGTTATTGTTTAGATCTTGAGTATCTGATATAGTCAGATCTTGAACCTTGCCATTTGGCGGCACTATTGGTGTGATAATACATGTCATCAGATTGGCATTGTTTGTGCGATGGAATTATTCAGCTGCAATTATATCACCTGTTTGTTGTCAGGTGGTCCCCTCTGTCACTACTGTGTTTTTGTAGTGAGGGTATTGATTATGATATTTCTGGACTGCAATATAAGATTTTCCTGCATGCCCCCAGCAGAATATCCAAACAAAAATCCCCACTGGAGAGATCACATTTTATCTCATTTATTTTTCGGATGTATTGGAGCAAGATCCATTATAACACAGAGCATTGCATTGTGGGTTGTTTGTAGCTCTAATGTTCCTAGGCTAACAGTAGTTCTATCTGAAGCCTCCATTAACATGATTTGCTGCCACAGATAAAATAATAAATTAATGGAAACAAGTTCATAGCGACTTCCAACAGCTTTACTAGAGAAATATAGCAGGAAGTCACTCAGATATCAAAGGCTGATAGAAAATGATAGAAGCTGGCCTCAAAATAATCATGGAACAATTCTGTCACTGGTGATCCTAAAGTATATGATTTTCTTTGTTCATTGCTTACACCTTGAGCCCCCTTCTGCCCTTCTTGAGTGTTAGTGCTGCTTGAAGCAACAAAGCCAGAAGACTATTGGGGCAATGTTTAGTGGACAGAAGAGACCAAAGGAGAATGAAAGTTTGGTTTAAATGTTTGGAGATGAACCAACACTGCATTCCAGCATCAGAACCTCATCCCTCCATGAAACATGGGGGCGCTAATGTCCTGGTTTGGGCCTGTTCTGCTGCATCTGCTCATCATTGATGAACCAATGAACTGTGAATTCTACCAGTGAAGTCTAAAAGAAAATGTCAGGACATGAGTCCATGAGTTGAATGTGAAGAGAAACTGGGTCACAGTTTTACCTCTAAAATATGTGGAGTCTGTAAACATTCAGAGCTTTGGAAACGGTTCTGTAAAGAAGAACAAAGGCATCAATCGTTAAGTCAGTTTCTATCTCCAGACTATGTATTTGTTCTGCTGATGAGAATCGTTGCTGGTGTCTCTGGTATGACTGGTCTGGGGGAAGAAGCGTCAGGAAACACAGCACAAACATCTCATTAAAAAAAAATATTTTTCAGCAGACGCAGACTGAACACCAACGATGCAGGAATTAATGAGAAGGTTTCCCTTTCATAAATTCAGCATCTTCGTCACCATCGTCGTGAGTTTCACTTTCAATGTTCTGCTTGACAGAGATGTGCGGTACACTTGTAATGATGAAGCTCATAGCTGCTACTTATACATGAGTCTGCCATTTGGATCAGTATTTATTGTTCTGCTGTGGACCGACAAGACATTTCTGAGAATCTGCAAATATACGTGTGCATGTACGTGCACAAGAAAATGTTCCTGGAGATGCTGCAGCCCATGTTGCAATGTCAAGCGGTGTGGAATATTTGGAGTCTTACTGAGTCAGTTTCTGAAGGCAGCTCTGGTTGGTCTGCTCTGGGTTGTTTCTGTGTTGATCGATGGAGACTGGTGGGTTTGTTGTTGGAACAAACATTCAGAGAAACAGTCTCTGTTAACCTGCAAAGATAAAACCACCATCACAGCTGATGAACAAGTGATCATCACTGAACTGAAGAATGACTCACTGGTGAGTGTTTCTTTGTCTTTGTTCATATATACTTGGAGTGATTTCTGTGTCCTTGTGTTGTTGTTTTGAGTTTTCGATTTCCTGCCTTTTGTTTAATAATGACTTTTTTAAGACTAAAGACTGTTTAATGATCCATTGTAATAATTGTGGATGTATGTGCAGTATTGGTTGATGTTTGCATTAAATGCAGCTAATAGAGGTGATTTATTCTGACTTGAAGGGACACAACATGACTGTGATGATGATTTGGTTCTTGTGGGAGACAATAGGGGCGACTGTGGCTCAGTAGGTAGAGAGGTTACAGGTTCAATCCCCACAATGTCACACATGACCAAGTGTCCTTGAGCAACACACTGAACCTCCAGTTGCTCCCAGTGTGCGACACTGGTGTGTGAATGTGTGTGTGTGAGAGTGAGTGTGTAGATGTGTGTGTGAGTGTAAAGGCTTTGAGAACCAACAGGTAGAAAAGATCTATATAAAAACAAGACCATTCACCATTTACCATTAGCAGCAGACAAAAGTCAATAGTTAGAGAGCCAACAGGCTAATGCTAACAAATGAATACTTAGAGACTAATGCAAACAGACATATTCTAACACTCAAATGCTAACAGATGAATGGCTAAAAGACGAATGCTAACAGGCTAATGCTAACATGAGAGAACCTGACTGCAGGCGTCTCAACACTAATGGAACGTAACAGAATAATCTCCAGGTCCAAAGTTATTTGCTGCCTCCACAACCCAGTTAAGGTGAAACATCTATTGGACTAAACTAGTGATGCAGTGAAGTGGTGTTTGGTCCAGTCAGAGCCTCCTCTGTTACAGAGTCCAGACTTTTCACCCTGACTCCTGAACGTCACTCAATCCAGGCAGACGCACAAATATTCACTGAGGTCACATGAGGAAAGGCAGCTTTCTGATTGGATGTTTGTCTTCTTCTCCAACACAAATCATTTGAAAACTGTTTGGGATCAAATCTTTATTCTTCCTTTCAGATCATTGGCCTTTCGCTGTTATTTGGGATCATTTCTTTGGCTTTTCTAATGACACTGTGTGGTCAGAGCACATGTGGCTGCTGTGACAGACTAGTGTATGAACAACAGATTTTGGAGGAGGAGGAAAACGTCCTGGTGACACTTCTGAGAGAAGAGGCAAACATAAAGTTGATGGAAAAGATGAAAGAAAGAATAAATGCTGGAAAATGGGACGAATGTTTGGATGTTGCTGAAGAACTGATTGAAGCTGGACCAACACCAAGAGATCCCAGGGACCAAGGACCGGAGGCCCTGAAAGGTACAGAAACTATAATTCACTAAATGTTTTGTAAATGTACATGTTTTTCTAAATGTAAATGTCTTTGGTTTTCTGAACGGAAACCTTCATCTCATGATCTGTTGTTGATCTCTGACGGCTCATTAGTGTCCAGAGGCTCCACTCTGAAGGTGTGAATGACGGAGAGACTTTCTGGGGTCAGAGTGACAGTTAACTGGTGATAAGTGGTATCTCAGTTCAAAGAACCAGATCTGCAGCTTGAAGCTATGCGTCTTCTGTGTGTGACAGACAAAAGGTGTGGAAATATGAACTGGAATGTTTACTGTTCTAGGAATATAGAGTCAGCATAGAGATGGAAGGCTTCAGAAAGGTAGTGATACTTCTACAACAGTTAATGTTTATCTCACCAGCATTTTAAATTTTTATTAGGAGTTTGAGTGAGTTTGTAACTTCCATTATTTGTCTTAACTGCGATAATAATTTGTACAGACACGTCATTTCACCAACTTTTACAGGAGTTGACTGTCCATTGCAGTGCACTGCAGTTGAGACTGTGTGTATACCAGATAACCAGGATTCTCACTATAGATATGGGAACTCCTCTGCTGCATAGCTTATGGGATAACTTGTCATGATTGATCCAATCAAAAGCTTTAGAGGCATTAGTGAAACACAAACATTGTGGAACTATGCCTTGTAAAACTCAAACATTTCTTTTAGAACAAGAATGTACCTCACATCAGTACCATGTTTGGGTTTGAAATCAAATTAGATTTCAAAGGTCAAAACAAACTGTTCAGTAAAGTCCTCTCCAGGACCTTGGATAAAATACTGGCCAAAGCTATGGATCTGTGGTTGTCTAGATTATTCATTTTGCCAGTTTCTCTATAATGATTGGTCCTAATATAATAGATTTAAGTGAATTAGAGTCAACCATAATCTTTGTGAGTCATTATTCCGCCTCCTGAAGCTAAAGTGATGATTTGACTTTCATACATGAGTCGTGGAGCAGCAGATGTTTGATCTGATCAGACGTTCAGTGATTAAATAAAACTCTGGAAGCTTCAACATGAAAAAGATTTCAGCGCCATCACAAACACATGTGGTCAGTGTTGTTGTGCCAGTTAAAGCCTCATGTGAACAAACTAAAGCATCCGTTCACACACGTTTATCTCTGTAACCACACCACCCTCACAGTTAACATTCTTTCAGTTTCATGTATATAGAGA
The DNA here is from genome assembly GCF_022458985.1 of Mugil cephalus. Taxonomy (NCBI): domain Eukaryota; kingdom Metazoa; phylum Chordata; class Actinopteri; order Mugiliformes; family Mugilidae; genus Mugil; species Mugil cephalus. Next base: position 26,312,175 of record NC_061770.1, read on the forward strand.
TAAATCAGAAGTTATAGCATGTTCCATATTCAGGTCCACAGCTCACAGTGGCATTTAGAGGACTGATTTAAAAGGGACTAAAAATTAACTGCTGTTGCTGCTGCTCTATTATGTGTTTAGGATGATAGCGGCAAATATTTTTATAGAATAAAACCGCTCCCTACACATACAGTATTTCTTATGATGCTCTGAACAAGAAAGACATTTCTGATATTTGTCAAATATTAATTTTATTCATGCTGTGGCAGCCAGCAGTTTCTTCTAGTTTTAGTCCATCATTTCATCAAGGCTTGTTGGTCTGCTCTGGGTAGTTTCAGTGTTGATACATGGAGACTGGTGTTTGCTGCTGGAACGATTATTGAAACAAGAACAACAACACAGCTGAGGAGAAAGTGAAAGTATCTTTTATCTTGTTTTACTGTTATATACATATTTTTTTAAACTCTAACTGTAACGTTTGTATCAGTGACTTTATTTCCACATGTTTGTATTAGAACATGGTGAAATAAAATCTATTTATCTCTGTGCAGGAGATTAGCTGTAATGAGCATTACAGTTACATTACAGCTCATTACAGTTGACAGTTACAATAATAGATAATAAAATAGAACAAAATGCCTAATTTTTTTTAGAATATAGTAATTTTTGATATTTAAATATTTTGTATTATAAAATGAACAAGTAAATTATGTGTTAGAAGTATTTCATTGTCTCACCATCATTTAATGAGTTCATAGTAGAATTAAACATCTAGATGATCTTGTGTTAATCCTGCGATAGGCTGGTGACCTGTCCAGGGTGGACCCTGCCTCTCGCCCGATGCCAGCTGGGATAGACTCCACAAACCCCTATGACCCTAGTGTACGATTAAGAGGTACGGAGGATGAGATGAGATGAGATGAGATGAGATGATCTTGCCTGCACTTGCTTGTTATATAAGAAAAAAATATACACTACCGGTCAAACGTTTTACATCACTTCAATATTTCTTTCTTTTTTTATTGAAATGTATGCAGTTTAATGTCTCATTTTACTCTGAAAATAAAGCATAGGCCAAATAAACAACTGAAGTAGAAAAAAAATAAAATAAAAACAAACTGTCTGGACCCATTGGTCTTAAAGTTACTGCCCATGGTCCTCTTGTTGTCCCTGTCACTTCCCGTTGTAATTTGAAGTCCAGCCTCATACTTGTCTTCTTGTAGAGTTTCCTGCCAGTGTGATTGAGTTGCTTAATGCCTACTTTAATTTGTTCCACCTGTGTTGTCTCTTCCCACCTCATGTGTGTAAGCTGTGTTTCCCTTCCCCCTCTGTGCCGGATCATCCAGTGAGTCTACGTAGCAGTGCAGCATGGTTTCCTGTTTGACCTCCAACGCTGTCTTGTCATTTTGTACCTGTGTCTAATTATCTACCTGCCTGGGTTTGGTATTTGGACTAAATCAACAGACTCTGAGTGATGTGGCTGATAGTACAGCTCTACATTTACATTCAGAACCCTTTAAGTGCCTGTTGGATTATCATGACTTGGATGGTCAAACACCTTCACAGACTAAATGTAGAAGATGAGCTGAGCTTTATTAGATGTAGATGTGAGGCCTGTATCATGGGATGAGCTCAACTTATCTGGTTTTACTCCAACTTATCCAGCTGAACTTATCCAGAACAGTGATGATCTGGATAAGTGGTATCACGATGCTGGTTATCAACTCGCTCACTCAATCCAGGTTTGTCTTGTTGTGAATCGTATAAAGGGTGGGTTCCAAGGCAGCAGAACCATCACAATCATGAGGCTGATCCACCAGCAAAAATGAGCAAAGACTGATTCTACTCAAATATGAAGAAGAAAAGTAAATCTCACTCAAAATCTCGAAAAGTCAAACACAGATAAACCATGAAACGGAAAGTTGCATTGTATGCAGTTATCTAATGTTGAGATGAATGTCATTACTAAAGCAAGAAATTCATACAGAATAATTCAGAAAGTCACTGCACTGAGTCAAATCCAGCAGAAGCATCAATGGGCAGCAGAAAACTTGCTGTTTTGTTGTTTTCCCTTTTTATGGATATTTAGATGTTTCTTCACTTTGTTATTTTGTTATTTTAACATGTTTTAAATAATCTCTAATTGATTATTGACACCACTGCTATAGAAACCACCAATATCATATAGACACAATGAAATGGGATGTTTTATCTCCTATTGTGAAATTACTGGTTACCAGCACCACATGTCAAATCCAGCAGAAACATGTCAACCCAACAAAACGACAACATACAGGTGCTGGCCAGTAAATTAGAATATCATCAAAAACTTGATTTATCTCAGTAATTCCATTCAAAAAGTGAAATTTGTACATTATATTCATGCAATGCACACAGACCGATGTATTTCCAATGTTTATTTCTTTTAATTTTGATATTTATAAGTGACAACTAATGAAAACTCCAAATTTGGCATCTCAAAAAATTAGAATATTGAAAAGGCCAATGAAAAAAATGTTTTTAGAAATGTTGGCCAACTGAAAAGAATGAACATGAAAAGCATGCGCATGTATAGCACTCAATACTTAGTCGAGGCTCCTTTTGCCTCAATCACTGCATTAATGCGGCGTGGCATGGACTCGATCAGTCTGTGGCACTGCTCAGGTGTTATGAGAGCCCAGGTTGCTCTGATAGTCGTCTTCAGCTCCTCTGCATTGTTGGGTCTAGCGCATTGCATCTTCCGCTTCACAATACCCCATAGATTTTCTATGGGGTTAAGGTCAGGCGAGTTTGCTGGCCAATCAAGGACAGGGATACCATGGTCCTTGAACCAGGTACTGGTGGTTTTGGCACTGTGTGCAGGTGCCAAGTCCTGTTGAAAAGTGAAATCTGCATCTCCATAAAGTTGGTCAGCAGCAGGAAGGCACCCCACACCATCACTGACGGTGGAAACTTTACACTGGACCTCATGCAACGTGGATTCTGTGCTTCTCCGCTCTTCCTCCAGACTGTGGGTCCTTGATTTCCAAAGGAAATGCAAAATTTGCTTTCATCAGAAAACATAACTTTGGACCACTCAGCAGCAGTCCAGTCCTTTTTATCCTTGGCCCAGGCGAGACGCTTCTTACGCTGTTTCTTGTTCAAGAGTGGCTTGACACACGGAATGCGACAGCTGAATCCCATGTCTTTCATGCGTCTCTTCGTGGTGGTTCTTGAAGCGCTGACTCCAGCTGCAGTCCACTCTTTGTGGATCTCCCCCACATTTTTGAATGGGTTTGTCGTCACAATTCTCTGCAGGGTGCGGTTATCCCTAGAGCTTGTACACTTTTTTCTACCACATTTTTTCCGTCCCTTCGCCTGTCTGTTAATGTGCTTGGACACAGAGCTCTGCGAACAGCCAGCTTCTTTAGCAATCAACTTTTGTGTCTTGCCCTCCTTGTACAAGGTGTCAATGGTCGTCTTTTGGACAACTGTTAAGTCAGAAGTCTTCCCCATGATTGTGGAGCCTTCAGAACAAGACTGAGGAACCTTTTAAAGGCCTTTGCAGGTGTTTTGAGTTAATCAGCTGATTAGTGTGGCACCAGGTGTCTTCTATATTGAGCCTTTTCAGAATATTCTAATTTTCTGAGATACTGAATTTGGTGTTTTCATTAGCTGTCAGTTGTAATAATAAAAATGAAAATGAATAAACACTTGAAATATATCACTATGTGTGGAAGGAAAGTATACAGTATACAAGTTTCACCTTTTGAATGGAATTACTGAAATAATTCAACTTTTTGATGATATTCTAATTTACTGGCCAGCACCTGTATGTACGGTGTAGAAAAAATACTGTAAACTAAAAATGCTTTCAAAAACTGGATTAATAGTTTATTTTCTTTATGAATGAAAAGAAGATAAATCTAAATCAGATCAATATCTGCTGTGACCCCCTTCACCTTCCAGACAGCATCAGTTCTTCTACTTGGACACAGTTCTTGAAGGAACTCAGCTGGTAGGTTGTTCCAAACATCTTGGAGAACTAACCACAGATCTTCCTCAGATCCTTCTGTCTCTTCATGTGATCCCAGACTCACTTCAGTGCCAACACTTCCAGGACGTGTTGTTCTTCTTTCCTCTGAAGACAGTTCTTAATGACCTTGGCTGGATGTTTGGGCTCTTTGTCCTGCTGCAGAATAAATGTGGGGCCAGTCCTCCTCCTGAAGACCCCTTGTATCCAGACATCTCCAGACAGTAGATGGTGAACCTGGGTTTCTGACAGTTCTAAGCTGATTTCTGTGCTGGACATCTTCAGATTTTGAAAGGAAAGAATCTTGATGTGTTTTTCATCTGCTGCACTAAGTTTCCTTGGTTGATCACTGAGTCTGCGATCCTGCAAAATCTCTGACTTGCTGCAAGTGAACCTATAAGGATTGATGGTGGTTTGAAGGCAAATGGTAGTAACACCAGATATTGTTGTGGCTTAGATTTCTGTTTTGTTTGCTCACTTTCTAAATATAATTAATTTTAATTGCCAGAACTTAAGAAACTATTTACAGTTGCTAAATAGCTGCTCCAGAACAGTTGCAGCCCCTGATAAATTCTTAGATTAATTTGGTTCTCAGCTCCAGGTCCGGAATCTTTTAAAGATAAAAACTCTTCAGGTAAATTTCTACGGAGACAGAGGGAGAACATGCATACTCCACCCAGAAACTCCCAATCTGGACTCGACCCCAGATCTTCTCTCTGGGAGGCATCAGTGCTAACCACAGAGCAGCTGTGCTGCCATCTTTCCATTTTTATTTATGTAAATCATTTATTTATGCGTTTACTTTTTCCTCCTTGTAAACCTTGATAGATGAGAAATGGGGTAGGAGGTTGGGACTGGGGTTACTACAGTTCATTTTGTATGTTTATGTTCGCTTTCTATCTGTGTATTCTGATACACAATCAATAAATATATGTTAAAGAGTTTCCTCAAAACTGCAGGGGCTGAGAATATTGTTAATATAAATTACTGATTGGTCAGTGAAACGGTAATGCTGACACAGGTACTCATCAGGAAATTACATAACATGCAATTGGGGTCTAAAAATCCTCTCCCAATGGAGATTTCTGCACTTGCTGTCAGCTGTTTCCTTGAGGAACTGACAGACCATGTCTGCCGCTGCCTTCAGTCTCCAGTTTTCGTTTAAGAGCAGGAGAAACTCAGGATTAGTTTTAGCTAACCTGCCAGCGAGCGGACCCCAGGACTCTCCCTAGAGCTGGCCATCAATGTAAACTGAGGCATCAGGGGAGAAGGGCACTAGATCCAAGAACCTGATGGTCACTCTGTCAGAGCTCCAGCATTCACCTGTGGAGAGAGGAGAACCTTCCAAAAGGAAAACCATCTCTACAGCAATCCAACAATCAGGTCTGTATGGTATAATGGCCAGACAAAAGCCACTGAATACTTCGCATCAGTTCTGATGAGACAAAGATTGAACCCTTTGGTGTGAATATCAGACAGGTTTGGAGCAGGACTTGGCACCATTCATCATCAGGCCAATTCCATCACTACAGTGAAGCATGGTGGTAGTAGCATCATGCTGTGGGGATGTGTATTCAGCAGCAGGAACTGGGAGACGAGTCAGAATAAAGGAAAACATGAATGCAGCAATGTACAGAGACATCCCAGGACAAGTCTGTGAATGTCCTTGAGTGTCCCAGCCAGAGCCCAGACTTGAATTCGTTTTAACATCTCTGCATAGCCTGTGAATACTTAAACCTCAACCTGGAACTTTTTTACACAGGATTTTAAGGAAATACTGAATTGGATCCATTTTGGAATAAGGCTGTAAAAACAAAATGTGTAAAAATTGAACACTTCCTGGATGGACTTTAACTGGTCATCTATAGCAAATTGAACACCAAAGATGCAGAACTTTATAAATTCAGTATCTGAGTGGAGAGCGATGGAGTAGGCAGCAAGTCGGAAGAGCTCTGTCACCGTTCGGCTTTACTTTGATATTTGCACTACAATTTACTCATTTGGAGTGAGGTGAACCCACATCGAAGGGCTGTCTCTGAAGTTGGTACCTTATTATTACAAATCACAAAACATGACCAAGCAATCCAAGCCATTGAAGCTTCAATGAATGACTACGAAGGGAGACTAGCCACGATGGAGTCCAAAGTCAACCATCTTGTCACAGTAAACGAGCAACTGCAATCAAAGGCAGATGACCTCGACAACAGGTCCAGGAGGTGCAACGATCGTTTAATAAGCATACCAGAGGGGACCGAAGGCAACAAACCAACCCCTTCATTGAAGAATCACTGGGAGAAGTCTTCGGAGGTTTAATTTTCCGCTTGCCAGAGCTTATTCATTTTTTTCTAATGTGCATCATACTTACACCCGCATAGACTATTTTTCACTTGACAACAGACTGTTACCCAAGATTAAAACATGTTCATATACCAGTATTGTAATATCACACCATGGCGCTATTGTTTTTGACCTGGACCTCCCAAACCGCCCTCCCTCAAATAGGAGTGGAGGCTTACCCTCTTCTATTATCGGACGAGAAATTTGTTGAATTCACTTCATCCCAAACAGATTTTTTCCTGGAGACAAATACTTCTCCAGAGATCTCACAGGCTACATTATGGGAGACTCTTAAAGTATACATTCGAGCACAGATCATGGCCTACTCCTCTACGCTTACAAAAGAAAAAAAATCAAGATTACAAGATATCTCTTGTCTAATATTAGACATTGACTCAAAATATGCTCAAAGCCCCACCACAGACTTGTATAAAGACCGTTTAAGACTACAAACCGAATTTGACCTTTTAACCACTGATGAGGCAACACGTCTCATTATGAAGGCTAGGCATAACACCTATGAGTTTGGGGATAAAGCGAGCAGACTACTAGCTATACAAGCTCGACAAGCACCCGCCACTCGCTCAGTTACAAAGATCCAATCTCATATGGGTGAGATAAAGACAGATCATAACGACATAAATAACACTTTTGTGCGATTCTCCTCTGACCTTTACACATTGGAATGCATTAATGATCCCGACCTCTCTCGTAATTTCTTTGAAAATTTGGCTCTCCCTACTGTGTCTGAGGACTGAGCGCATACATCTCAATTTTCTGAAATTATCACGGCTATAAAATCTATGCAATACAACAAATCGCATGGCCCTGATGGGTTTACATGTGAATTTTATAAAAAGTTTGCCCTGCAACTAGCACAGACTCTACAAACAATGTTTAAGGAAGCACTTTCTCTAGGGATTCTTCCTATGACACTGAGACAAGCCTCAATCTCCCTACTGGCAAAAAAAGATGAAGATCCGCTTTCATGTTCTTCATATCGACCTATCTCTTTGCTAAATGTGGACTTTAAAATATTATCCAAGGTCTTAGCTAAGCACTTGGAAAGTGTAATTCCTGATATTGTCTCGCCCGATCAAACACGATTTATTGTGGCACAGTAGAACAGTAATTTCATATTTATATTCACATTATTATTTCAAGGGTAAAATATTATTTACAAGTGAAGTACGTTGTAAAAAAAAAAAGACAGGCTAAGAAAATGTGTGTTTGTGTTTTTAAGTTGCTAAAACGAAGATGGAAGTGGTTTTTGGCCGTTCATTTTGAGGGTGCAACATTTATCCTAGGCCAGCACTCTTACTCAAATTTGAGAGAACTATTTAACGTAATCCACTCGACCTGGTCAAAATGTCCTGAGGCTGTAATTTCACTCGACGCTGACAAAGCTTTTGACCGGATCGAGTGGAACCACTTATTTTTTACTCTCCGTAAATTTGGCTTTAAAGAAGAATTCATTGCCTGGATCAAATTGCTTTACTCCTCCCCCCTGGCTTCGGTGATTTCTAACAATACCCAGTCTGCTTATTTTCCTCTTGCAAGGTGGACAAGACAGGGGTGTCCTCTGTCCTCCCTCCTATTTGCAATTTCAATTGCACCTCTCGCAGCAAAACTGAGACTCTGCAATGATTTTAAAGGTATACAGAGGGATGGCATGGAGTTTAAAGAATCTTTATATGCAGATTAATTAGTTTTACGTTTCTGACCCTGCCTTATCACTTCTCTCCATTCTAGACATTCTGAAACAGTTTGGGAGAATTGGGATACAAGTTAAATTTGCAAAAGAGCGAAATGTTCTCCTTAAACTCTGAAATAGACGCAACTTTTTCTAACCCTCCACCCTTTAAAAGAGTCCAAAATGGCTTTAAATACTTGTGAATTGAGGTCACCCACACTCTAAGTCTACTACCTTTACAAAGAATTTCACTACTCTCCTTAACAAGTGTAAACAGGACATGGATAGGTGGGCCTCTTTGCCATTATCAGTAGCTGGACGTGTTAACCTTATTAAAATGATAGTACTACATAAATTGCTACATCTCTTTCAAAACATGACAATTTTGGTTAAAAAATCTTTCTTTAAAACACTTGATAAAATCATTACATCTTTCATATGGGGGAGTAAACCCAGTTGTATCAGTAAGATTCCCCTCCAAAGACCAAAACGTGTGGGACTTTGACTCCCAATACAACAGTTAATCAGTCTGTAAGAATCTGGGCTCAATTTAGAAAGCATTTCGAAATCCAAGGTCCTTCTACCCTCTCCCCTATAAAGATGAATCACATGTTTACCCCCTCTTGTACAGATCCTACATTCACCCAATGGTTTGATAAAGGGATAGCTGGGATATGTGGGTGGATGGGATGGAATAAGAATAAGTCAATGTAAATGATGAACAATGCACCCTATGTTTTGAAGATGACTGTAAATTGAAATGACATATGTGCGGTATCCCTGAGGGGTAAAAACTTTTCAGAAAATCAATAAAACATATTTACAAAATTCAGTATCTTAGTGGCAGTTGTTCGGAGTTTCCCCACCTTCAATGTTTATTTAGCAGAAATGTGGGGTGGATTTGTAAAACAGAATCTCTTGACTGCGACGTGTCCTTGGTTCTGAACATGTTGAACCATGTGTTGTGATAAGCAGAATTTTTTTCGAGATTTATTCAAAATCATTCAGGCAGTTTTATCATTGTGAGAAATGCTCTCAGGTCAGGTGCATTCCTGTGTGTGTGTGTGTGTGTGTGTGTGTGTGTGTGTGTGTGTGTGTGTGTGTGTGTGTTTTTTTAATGCCTTTAGTTTTGTTTGACAACCACAAGCCACACCCACAACTTTAGACTATGAACATTATGTGGCCGATGGCCGAGACATATGCAAAGAGGAAGATGAATATTTGCCCTTGTTGGAATATGAAGTCAGCATAAAGACTCCAGGTCTGCACAGATACAAGATGGAGAGCTTCAGTAAGGCAGTGACCGGGTTTTACAAAAACATTTCTACATCAGTCAATGTTTATCTTACCTGCATTTTTATTTTTGTCTACCACATTGTTTTAGACAAAGACTTTCAGTGTACTTGTAAACCACAAGTTTTAGACTGTAACTTGTACATGGCTCTACCGTTCTTTATTTTAACTATTTTAATACTTCGGACGAACAAGTCATTTCTGCGACAGTGGAGATATGTGTATTCTTCTCAATGGTGCAAAAGGTTTGGATGGAGTGTAACTGTACATGTAGTTAAGGCAGCTGTAGTTAGTATGTTGTGGGTTACCTCTGTGTTGATCGATGGAGACTGGTGGGTTTGTTGTAAGAACAATCAGACTGAGGAACAGTCTCAGTTAGCCTGCAAAGGTAAAAGCAACATCACAGCTGAGGAACAAGCCACCATCACTGAACTGAAATCCAGCTCAAGGGTGAGTGTTCTCCTTCATTTTAGTCACATGTTTGTCTTTTCATGCTGTGGATCTAAAATATAACAGGGTCAGTATCGGCTGGAACAATGAAACTAGTTCTTTGCTCTTTTTCAGGCCCTGGGTTTTGGGATAACCATGGTCATTGTCTTTGTGGCAGCCTTTCTCCTGCCTATAAATTGTAAAGCTAAATGTTGCAGTAGATCCATAGTGGATAAGCTCATTCTGGAAGAAGTAGAAAATAAGTTAAGAAAGAGGTTAAGAGAAGCTGTTGAAGAAGATCTGAATAAAACACTTGACAAACACGTGGAAAACAGAGACTTGGAAAAATGTTTGAATATTGCCTCTGAACTGATTGAAAAGTCCTGGTCTGATGAAAATACTAGAAAATATCAGAATACTCAGACCACACCAACAGATGAAGCTCTCAACCCCGTTCCCCCCGGAGATCCAGGTCAAAGAACTCAACTCACAATAGATCAAAGGTAGGTTTACAAGGTCAGACAGAAACTCATGTTGGCTCTTTGTGTTGAACTATGTATAAAGTACAGCTAGTCCTTAGAATGGAAACATGATGAATATTGACTATGTAACTTTTCACTTTCATTTTTTCTACATATTTTGTCCTCATTCATTCAAACCTAATTATGCAACAAACTGAATCGTCCACCTGTAAAAACCCGTTGATGGAGACAATGAATTCATGCTGAGCTCATACTAAACCACTGGATGAAGCTTTACTGCACCAAACTATGACTTCAACATTTGTACCTGGATTTTGTCTATATGACACATTATTATGAGTTCTGTCTGTTGATGCCTGTAGACTGACACAATGATTCATAATGCCACTGATCTCTGTGTGTTACACTTTAGGTCCTCAGACCAACAAAATACTCCTGAAACTGAAAGTTCTGCCTCTGGAGACAGAGAGTCTGAAGTCCACCAGGAAGAGACAGAGAGAGTAAATACATCCAACAGCTTCTTTATTCTGTCTCATGTTACTTACAAAACCCTCGACAGGAAATAAATACTGTTAAAAACTGCTACAGACAGTTTGTACCTGAAGACCACGAACTAAAATAATAACTCACATGACTCCCCTGAACCTCTTTTCAACAACACTGTGTTTTTTTTAGCAACAACTCCTAGCAACATCAGAATCAGGATCTTCAGGATCACCACCACAACAACCTTAGAGGACTGAGGCTGGCGTCAGCTCAGGCAGTAAGTATAAATTCAGATGCTAGCTGATTACCCAGCTTCCAGTCTATATGCTAAGCTAGGCTAAAATGAATAGACAACGTTGGAGACTATACTTGGATACCAAACTTCACCACCTCTGGCTCGTGTATTGGTTTTTACTGCCCCCAACAATCAAACTTTACTCTTCGTTTAAAAGATTTCATTTCGTTTATTTCTTTCACATATACATAAATACCTAGAAAGGTGAAAAAATCATATGAGGTAAATATTAAAACAACAACAAATATCATCACTACGATTGATAATTATTTTTTTTAAAAAAGACCTAAGGTCCTATTTTTCCAAGTTAATAACATTTTTAAGGGTTTTCTTTGTATATGTACAGAGTCATTCTATATGATAACTCCACTGTATTTAATAGAAATAGAAGATCCTTAGCCTGTCCAGTTGGATAATTATGGAATTGAGTATTATTAGAAAAATAATATTTAAAACCAAGATGCAAATGAACAGTTCCACTGAGTCCAGTAGAGGTTGCTGCTGCTTCAGTCTTCACTCCAACCAGAGACACTGAAACCTCCTCTATGGCTGAATCCTTCTGTAATGATGATGGATGGATTCAGCTTTATTTGAGCCATCACATGTTCCTCAACAATTAACTTTTATCTATTCATGTTCTTTTTTGAAAATGTCTCTGAAATAATCGCAAACTGCTTGTTTGTTTCACAGGACGACAAAGATCAAGAAGAAATGAGTGTTTGACCTCATGATGATTTTCCTTCATCATCACCAGTTTATCACCAAGAATCAGAGCAGATGTTGTTTTTCTCCAGTTGAAACCAAGAGCTGCTTCAGTTCTGCAGCACAAACAACTTTTTATAGATGTCCTGCACTGAAACAGATCAACTAAAGGACAGATTTAATCAGAATAAATGTGTTTCTTTTTCCAATTTTGATCATATTGTTTGTAGAAGTGTAATTATTTCTGTTTTCTGAGTGGAATTAGTGTCTTTTAGATGGAAGCTACTGCTAACACAACCGTGTCTCTCTCATCAACATCTTGTTTAACAGTTTCTTTAAAATGTTAAAATTTGTAATTTACATCCAGTTGAACTCATTTAGACACATTTAGATTCTTTCTAAACATCATGTGTCACTGATCTTTACTCCATAATCACATCTGTGTTATTTTATAATCTAATGTCTTAAGATCTGTTCTACACTGTAAAAATAGTAAAATAAAGTGTTTAAACCGATGACAAACATAAGAAACTTTTTATTTATTTATTTTTTTAACTAATACTGTGATATCTGGGAATAAGAATGAAAAGCAGAAAATACTCAGATACCAACTGACAAGATCCAAATGAACCAGTATGTGACAAGATGGCAGCAGGTGATGTTGGAGTGAGAGGAAGTGGAACCAGGAGGACACCTAGTGGATGAAGGTAGAGTGGCAGGAGGCGGAGCTAGAAAAGTGAAACTGAAACAGGAAGTCCTTAAAGTCAGGGCTGTCTCAGATGACTCAGTAAAAGGATATATTTTTGCTTTCCTCTTGTGTCTCGGGGAGTGAAGTCACGTTTTCAGCATGAGGACAGCTCAGGTGTAACACCACACAGACATACTGTACACATAAACAACAATGGAGGGAGGAGAGAGATGCTGGAAATAGTACCACTAAGCTAAAGACGACGATATTAAGGTTCTTTGTACACTCTGAGCTGGAGAAGAAGTCCTACCTAGCTCTAAAACAAGTATTTATGTGAACTGAAGTCAAGAAAGACTGTCTTTAGTTTTTACAAAAAACTTTTTTTTTTCTGGCAACGCTGCAATGAATCATCATTTAGTTTTCCTGGACCGGGAAATAAATTACTTACCCAATGAATTTTCACATCCCCAAACTGCCTTCTATCTGAGGATGTTTGTGAATGAAGAAAACACATGAAAACAATACGTAAACTTAGTGTGCAGACAAAAAGACTGAGAGACACATTGAGACCTGACACAAGCTGTAACTGTCATCAAAGAATTTCTGATTTTATTTTTAAAAGCCTGAATTTCAGGAAAATTCACATTCATTCAAACCAAACAAAGTTCCTTCCAACATAAACTCCTCGTGAGCTCGCTACCACTTAGAATAGGAAAAAAACATGTGGGGGCGGGAACCAGTCTGGTTGTCATGGGAACAGGAAACCTTCCTTCCCCTTAAAGGACGGACCGGGCACTTGTTCATGTTAAACTTTCAAGCTGTAGCTCTCAGCAAACACAAACACCAAAGATGAAAGACTTCCTGAAACAGTTTTTTCTTGAGAAACTCAACGTCTTTGTTGCCGTCGTTGTGAGTTTCACCTACAACATTTTACTTGACAGACATGTGGCGTGTCCTTGTCAACAACCAGGCCGCAGCCTTTACTGCTACCAATACCTGTCACTGCCATGTGGAATTATATTCATCTTGATACTCTGGACAGACATGGTGTTCATGGCAATCTGCAAATATGCACATCGCAACAACTGTAGTACATGTGATTGTGTAAGTGCATGTTGCAGTAAGTGTTGTAGACTTTTTGGAGTTTTAGTCAATCGGTTTCTGAAGGCAGCTCTAGTTGCTCTACTCTGGGTTGTTTCTGTGTTGATCGATGGAGACTGGTATGTCTGTTGTTGGAACAATCATTCAGAGAAAGGCTCTAATATCACCTGCAAAGACAATTACAACATCACAACTGATCAACGAGGGCTCATCACTGGCCTGAAGAATGAATCACTGGTGAGTGTTTCCATGTTTTATTCATATGCACTAACAGTATATAACTGGTCTCAGAGCCTCATTCTAATGATCAGCCTGTTCATCATCATCTAGTTTAAATGTTTGTTCTTCTTTTCAGATGTTTGGCCTCTCATTGTTATTCGGGATCATTTTTTTGGCTTTCGTGGCTGCACTGTGTGGTCAGAGCAAATGTGACGACTGTGACAGACGAGTGTATGAAAAAGAGATTTTGAAAGAGGAGGAAAATACACGTGAGGAACTGCTGAAAGAAAAGGCAAAGAAAAAGTTGACTCAAGAAATGACAGAGAAAATAGATGCTGGAGAATGGAGCGAATGTTTGGGTGTTGCTGAAAAACTGGTTGAAAATGGACCAAAACCAAGAGATCTCCAAACCTCAGGTACAGCTATCAGCTGATCTTTTATTTTCACTGTAGAGTTCACAGGATGAACACAATACAAAGAACCAAACTGTAGTCATGTTGTGTTACTGTAGAAAGAAGCTGAACTAAAGCTCCTAATAACCAACCACATCATCACTGTGTACAGCTCTACATCTAATAAAGCTCAGCTCATCTTCTACATTTACTAAAACGATGTTTACACATTCTTCTTCTTTTCTCACCCAAATCTGCAGGATCCAAAGACGGTATGGAAATGACAACTAGCACATGATCAACTAAATGCATCAAATGTTTGCTTTTTTGCTTTTTAATGAATATAAATCTTTAATCTTTTTTATGTTTATTTTCTATTAAACCTTGACGTCTCCAATATAATGACCAAGTTAATCGTCATGAATGTGTTCACTCTGAGATTCTGATCTAGTTGTAGTTTGAACCAAACTGTAGTCATGTTGTGTTACTGTAGGAAGAAGCTGAACTAAAGCTCCACTAATAACTAATAACCAACCACATCATCACTGTGTACAGCTCTACATCTAATAAAGCTCAGCTCATCTTAAACAGTGTTTGCAGATTTTTCTTTAAATTTCAGGCACTTCTCAGTCTGAAAATGATAAAGGTTCAGAAAGTTTAAACTGAGACTAGGAACCACTGATGAAATGGTTTGTAGAACTATGATTATTTGTCTTTTCAGTTCTGGCGCCATAGTGTGTCTGTAGCTTGTGTTTATTCATTGACATTGTTGCCTTAAATTTATACGTTACTATTAGAAATCACACAGAAGTCAAGAAACCAGATGGAGGCCAACGACTTGTCCTTCTTCACAGCCTCAGTGATATTTTATTTGTCACAGACAAGTGTACTAGACAAACTCAAACTGGAAGAACCCAACGACAAACATCTTATATGGCCTTAGAGTGTGTGTTACATGTTTTGTGTTGAGCCATAGATGTGTGCAATAAATGATACGTTTTTGTGTGTGTGTGTTTGTTTGGTTGATGTGTGTATTCAGCTTTGTTCTTGCAGCTGAATTTGTTCTTGCAGCTAAGAAGCTAAAGAAGTAGTGAATTCAGAACAGTGGAGGAACCCGAAGAATGCTAAGAGGATTTGACGTTTTGGAACTGTCTGGGGTTCTGACTTGCATAAACCTTTAATTAACATACGTGTGGATGGAAAATGGAAGGACAAGGAATTCTGGTTATCGGTTTAGTGAAAAAGCTGATGCCACTGATGTAGACCTGGATGGTAGATGTTTTGATTTTTTGGATGGAATGGGTTTGCATGATGAAGCTAGTAAAGAAGGCTAGTGAAGGGAAAGGCAGTTGGAGGGATGCATAGAAGGCTTTGAAGCAGTTCCAGCCGGTGCAGGGAAGATAGCGTAGCTGGTGAATGGCTGTTTAAGATGGACACCTGTGATGTGAACGCAAGGAGGTGGGGCTGAGGTCTTAGTTGAAGATGATGGCTGAAAACGTTGGGACTGAATTTGGATGAGGATCCGAGTCTGGAGCTAAGGATCTGAATTTCTGTAAGGAAAAACGAGACAAAGAGTCAGCAATCACATCCAAGTGACCTAGGGCATGACATGCACGCACGTTGAATTGATGTTGGACTGCGGTCAGGGTGAGGCTACGTGTGAATTGCATAATGCTGAGGGATTTGGAAAAGCCTTTAGTTAAAATGTTTATGGTGGCCAGGCCCAGTGACCGGCTAGGGAGATGAGGCTGATGACGGGGAATGAGCCTATCATGAAACCTACTTTGACTTCTTTTTCTAGTAGTTTATCGACTACGTTGGGTTCTGCAATGGCTGATTGGAGATTAGGAGCTGAAAACGATGAATCAGGGATGACTTCCAGGCCTGGGTGAAAGCCGTGGGTGAAAATGTTAATCAAGAAACCCACGAATGGGGGGCTTTGAGCGTGGAGTTCAGGATGTCCATTTTAATGGGTGTTTTGAAGAACTGAGTAGTCAAGAGTCCTGTTTGCTAGGGTTGTGAGGACAGCTGGAGTGGGAATGAAGGAACAGGTATGAGGAATCAGCAGCTGGAGTATCTGCAACCTTGGTTGTTGAAATTGTTACAGACCATCCTCGTACCCTGGTGGAGTATGGGTCTTCTTCGTCTGTTTGAGTTCTGTGGATTGGAGTCATGGACAGAAGATGGGATAGTAGCTTGGGAAGGGCAAGAAGAGAAAGGGGTGATGGGAGGATTTAGGCTGAACATTTGGTGTCGATGAAAGAGGAAGAGGTGTGATGACAATGCAAGCTGTGGCAGGGTGGGATGGAGCTACACATAGGGCGCAGGCAAGTTCGGGCGAGCAGAAAACACTGGAGTAAAGCTCAGAGTTGAGAGCACCCCAGTATGTGCCCTGATTAAAAGTCTGCCTGCAGCCTGGGAGGCAAAAAGAACATGGCAAATGTAAGAGTGGGTTCCTCTGAACCTCAAAGCAAGGACCAAGATGAAGGACATGTAGGCATCGAGTGCCGCTTTGCAGTTTGGTATGATTGTCACAAGATGTCTCAATAAAGGGAAAAAGCCAATTCACTGGGTATGATTTCTCTAGAACCTTGGGGAGATTCTAATTTTAAGATTCCTGGGCCTTGGGCGGTGGAAAGCTCCCGAGTGTGTGTATTACAGTGGAGTGATGGTTGGAGGAGCTCGGAGCGTAGTTCAGAGAGGTCACTAGCTGGAGGCAGACTAGAGGAGGTGGAAGGAATAGGAGAAACTGGGATGATTGACGGAAAATCAAAAGATTCGCTAGTGGATGCATGAAGGACCAAATCGAGATCCATGGTGGAAATAACCAATCTGCTAACGAAACCCACTGAGAACTGAGCCAAATAGGCGAGGCTATAGACTGGTGTAGGTAATTGGATGGTTGAGGCGTGGTCTTGTCCCTGAACCTAAGTTGAAGAGTTTGGATCTTCTCATGTGTTGATGATGTTTTAGATGATTTATCCAGATCTGATCTTTGGTTCTTAATTTATGAAACATCACAAAACCTTGTTTTTTGTTTGTTTTTAAAATATTTTTTTGTTCTGTTTTCTTTTTTTTTTCATGGATGACAGAGAGACTCATTCACCAAACATAATAATATCTGTTTATGACCAGGCTTATGCAAATTAAGGTGTTTTTCTTTATTTAACTTGTCACGCACATACAGAAGAGCATTCATCTACAGTCTCACGTAGAACAAATTTACATAAACTATTGCATGGACTTCCTGAAAGTTTAATCATTTATTTCTACAGATGGATCTGAATCTACAGTCACAGACTAAAGGAGAAACAAGGATGGAGACTTTTCTTCTCTTCGTCATAGTTGCATCGGGCAAGTGTTTAAATTACTGATTTCTCTGTCTTTATGTTGTTTTTACAGGAATAAATTCTCTTACACTGCTTTACACATTAAAGCTTCTTCATATAAAATAAATTATATTTTTTTATTCCAGGTCTAATCTGTATTCTTGTCTGTGGCTGCAGGGCTGTGTGCTGTCTCCTCTAAAGCTGAACGTCGTTATCACTTTGTTTATGACGTGAAGAACTGGACTGAAGCTCAGAGTTACTGCAGAGATAAATACACTGACCTGGCCTCTATAGGCGACATGGACGATGTGAACGTCCTCAACGCAGCGGTAGATACAAGCAAAATGGTTAACTCCAACTATGTAAGTTCATTTTTACAGTGTATCAGCCACATTTGGCAGAAACATCTTGATGTACTTCTCTTGTATCTGTAGAAGGTTCTCAGTCATCCAGGTGATAGTTTGTTCAGAAACAAAGCTTTTAAAGAAAATCCTGGATTTAAACAAATCCAGTCGTCTTTATCTTAGCTTTGTAAAATATAAAAGAGATTAGTAATATATGAATGGAAGAGGCGAAGGCAGTCTGCTTCTTGAACCAGACCTATCAGCCAATCAGAAGATAGTATTTCTCGTTGCCAGGTGAAATGACCACACAGACCATACTAGTGTGGAATTATTCTACACAAAAAGTTGTTGAGTTGAGAGTAGAGCAGGATGTTTGAGGATGAATGTATCCGTCATTATTCTGCAGATTAACACAAGTCACTGATCTATTAACCAGCCAGAAGCCAGATTTAGTCCATGTAGGAGCTGCTTGGTGTCCGTGGTAGTGAGGAGTATCTCTGCTTGTTGTTTTTCAGCAAGCCTGGATCGGGTTGTACGATGACGTGAACAGCTGGAGGTGGTCGTTGTCAAATGGAGATTTCTACAGTGATGGCCAGACTGAGTTCAGGAACTGGGCAGATTCAGAGCCAAACAATGAAGGCAGTGGTGAATATTGTGCAGAGATATATGATGATGGAACATGGAACGACACACCCTGTACCACACGTCGATATGCAATCTGCTCTGAAGTCACAGGTGAGGAACGTTAAAACAAGCAGTTTGTTTTCCTGACCTAATAAAAGTAAATATCAGCTCTCTTGATCTCAAGGAGCCTGACATGAGTCTGATGAAGATGTTTCTATGTGGTCCAACTTAGCCTCAACCTCTTACAGCAAATCACTGAGTCAATTACATCTATTTCTTAACTGTGTGTTAATTGTGACCAGTTGCAGAATCATAATTGAGTGTATTTGATTTTGGGATGAGTGATCACTGCCTAGAGGTCTGGATCAGGACTGTTTTTTTATTTAAAAATGATTTATCATCTTACATTAGAAATACAGAGATAAATAATTGGCTTTCAATTACTTTATCAAGACATTTTCCTTTTTAAAAAAAATCATAAACAAGAATGAATGTTTTGTAAAAAGTACAACATTTAAATGGACAAACCCCTAAATTCAACCAATTCTCTAAAAGACTTGTTAGGAGTTATTGTCAAGAAGGGGGTATTGAAGTGAGGACCCAGGTGCAGGACAAAAAGGACGAGGTAGAGAATCCAGGGGAAAGGTTTTTATTTTAATAGTTAACAGAAAGTGCTGCGCACGGCAGGAGAATACAAAAACCAAAAGAATCGTGACATGGCATGAAGACAAGGACCGTGGACGAGGTAACAGCAATGAGGGTAACACAAACGATGCAACATGGAACAAAGGGAAGGCAGAGCTAGATATACACAAGAAGACTCAGGGATGACAAGACACAGGTCAAACTCATGAGGAGAACTAAAAACTTAAACCAGGAGAAACCAATAAGCAATGAATACACATGAGGAAACACAACTGACAGGAAATCCGAAACCTAACAAAATAAAACAGGAAACACAACATGACGCAGACAGACATGACAAACCACAAGGAGAAACGACAGACAGGAAACTGACAAACTTGGCAAAATGAAACTTGAAGCTCAACACAAATATGGGACAAGGACACAAAACCATGACAGTTAAGAAGCTTGGCCTCTTGCTAGACAAACATGGAATTATTCCCGTCGTCGTCTTTTAGATAACTCACACATAAATGCACATCTATGGGGTGGTAATCACCATTTCCCTCTGCTTTTAATAAGATGCAGCCCCATATTTTAATTGTGCAGCTAGCCTCTTTATTTTATGCTCCTGGATTATTGTTTTTCCTTTAATCTTCTTAACAAACAGAGTGCGGCTTGTTTTGATTAATGACTTCAGGTCAAACCCCATCAATTCTAACACTGGAAAGTGTTCTTTCACTGTTCCTTTTTATCATATACACAGGCAGCTGTAGATCTTCTCAAGAGGGCAGTCACTTGGTTAAATGATATGGCTTTAAATGATTTTATTAAATGGTATGATGACAACTTCTTGGATCTTAATGTTACAAAAACAAAGGAGTTGATAATTGATTTCAGAGATAATAGCGCACAACCAAAAAACTGTTGTGGAAACCTATGAATACTTAGGAACCACATTTGACTTTCATCTGAAGTTTGATAAAAACACACAGAGTCACATGTCAAATGGGGACAATAAAGAACCCACCTGATGTAGAAGCTCAACTCTTAGCATTTCAAAAATGATTTTATGTTCCTTTTGTATTTGTTGGTTCAGTGGTCTCTCTGTGAAGGACAAAAACAGTTTGAATCAAATAGTCACAGTCAGCTCCAAGATCATTGGAGTCCAGCTAACAGACCTGAGTGTTCTCTGGAGAAAACGTGTGGTCCTGAAAGCTAAATGCATAATGACGCAGGGAGACCATGTCATGTCCAGTGGATTTATATTAATGCCCTCAGGGTGGTGCTATTATTCACCCCTGAGGAAAACAAAATCCTACTCAAACTCTTTTATCAGGCTGATGAATGCCAATTTTAAAGAGTAGGTTGTAATTGTCACTTCTAACCTACTTACTTGTTATTTATTCTTTCATTTGTTTGAATACTTCTTTTGCATAATATGCAGCACTTGACTCTGGTCTGTTTTCAGGATCCACTGTAACCTTTGTCCTCATCAGCAGTACCATGACATGGACTGAGGCCCAGAGCTACTGTAGAACACATCACACTGACCTGGCCAGTGTGAGAACCATGACAGAGAACCAGAGGGTAGCAGCAGTGGCACCTTCTGGAGGGAAAGCTTGGATCGGTCTCTTCAGAGACTCCTGGAAGTGGACAGATGGACGTAGCTCAACATTTAATTATTGGAGAGATGGAGAGCCTAATGACTATTATGATAATGAGAACTGTGCACTGGCATATTTTGGTGAATCTGGAAGATGGGAGGACTGGCCCTGTGATTTGAAGAGAGCATTTGTTTGTTACAGTGGTAAGCTATGCTTCAATTAGCCTTTAGGTTTAGCATTTAGCTTTACTTTGCAGATATAAACAAGCTAGTTCTATGAGCATGTGATTCAACACAGCAGTTCACTGAGCTACATGCTAACATTAGCATTTTAACAGGACAATTTTTAGCAAAGTTACTGTGTCATCCGTAACATTGATGAGATTGGGTAGAAAGTTGCACCCATGTGCAGTAGAGTTCAGTGGGTTTGATGCCCAGGGCCCTTATTTCTAAAGTTTCTTACAACAAAGCATTGCTCCCAGTGGCCAAATTCTAAGAAAAATTCTGTTCCGTGCAGTATATTCACACTGGATGAACAAACTCTGTGGTTTATCCAAATGTATGATCCGTTGTTATATCTCTGCTACTTTTCATTTCACTCCACTGCATAGAAGAGCTAGCTTTAGTTACTTGACACCTTTTCAAGTGACACCTCATATCTAGCAACAGGATTAACAACACTTAAGATCAGAGAAAGTCCTGGAATCACTCCTTAGATAACACTCCTTGCTGGGAATTTTTAGTTAGAAGCTAAATTAGAGGATTCTTAGATCTTTAGTGATACTGGCCCAGATGAGTTGCAGAGGTCATCAGAGAGACCATTTAATGTCCGGTTGGGTAATTTCCTTCTGTCTGTTTCTTAAAGCTGTATCTTCAAAGCGTGTGATGAAAGTGAAGCTGGTGAAAAGCTCCTCTCTGGATCTGAATGACCCACCTGGGATGGAACAGATGCTGCAGCAGGTGAATCATATCCCAGAATATCTTCTATAAATTTATTTACTTTCTGAAAGTCTTTAGTGGATGTGTCAGAGTCCATTAAAAGACCTTTTACTGAATTATTTCTCTGTGAGTGAACAGATTCATTTATTTTTTCTCAGATAAAACAGAAGCTGAAGGACCAGGGAGTGAGTGGAGACGTCAAACTGAGCTGGAGGAAGCAGTCGGATGGAAAGGTCTTCCACAAAGAAGAGGAGGAAGCAAAGAAGAAGAACTACAAAACTGATGAGTTGTAAATGTTTTCAAGAAGTCTCATTGAATGAAAGATTTGCTTCTCTTTTGTCCTTTGAAGGGTTATCGTTACATTGGATTAAATGAATAATAATGGTGCTATGCACTGTTATATTTAGAGATGTTAATCTTAAATGATAATCTACTGTAAAAAGAAAGTATACAAGAGGCATATACAGTTAATAATGATGGGGAAAAGGAGGAAGTGGATTGATAGGCCATTTGAAAGATTCTAACCTCAAATCAATATACAACATTTTTAAATCCTTGAACGCAGCTTGTGACCTGAGCTTTTATTTACTACTGAAAACAAATGTTGACCTGTGTTGGGTTTGATCCATGTCTTTGTTCTGATTTAAACACATAGTCTAATCCATGTGTCCATATTTATGAGACGTTCATGTTGGATTTAAAACCAGACGTTGGGCTCAAAGTAAACTAGCTTACATGCTGAGAGATGTTCCCAACAACTACATACTGTACTAATGTCTGCATTAGCATTATTTCATTTTTTTCCCGTTGATATGACAAACTGAGGGGAAACCATTTTTTTTTTTTTTTAATGATTGTCAATTGATTTTTTTTTTCTTTTTAATTTTACTATAATCAAAGCTGTAAAGCAATTGTACACATTGTGAACAACAATAAATGTAGTCTCTGGCTAAGAAACCCACATCTAAACAGAATGTTTAATCATGATTTGCATATAGAAATTACAGAGTCCATGAGTCCTAGTTTCTATAAAACAGGAATTTGTTTCAGTCTGATCTTCACAAGACATGTTTGTGTTTGATGGTGCTCTAAATATGTTTTGGTCATTGGATTTTCTGTTCAGAAATGGGTATTAAAAAACAAAAAAACGAGAGTGCTGTGTAACAGAAGTTGACGGACATGGTTTGTTGTTTGTTGAAATAATAAAAGACTCAGAGAAGAAGACATGACTGCAGTCAAACTAAGCTGCATATTTCAGGTAAAAACAATAACTATATATAATCAGGGAATAGTTATCTACTAGCTAACGTATGCGTACAGAGATTTCTCTTAATATTGATGAATCCACTCAACAACCAAAGACACTGCTCTCTGACCAAAAAGAACATTTGGGACAATGTTTAGTGGACAGATGAGACCAGAGTAGAATAGTTTGGTTTAAATGTTTAGACACCATGTTCTTCTTCAGGCTTAAGAGGAAGGACAAATACTGTACCAAGAGGAACACAAACATCTTAACTGTCGGGCATCACATTAATTTATGACCTTCTTGGGTCATTAAGGACAAAAATTTCCATTTCAAAAAAAAAAAAAAAAATGCTGTAAAACTTTTTTTCTGCATAAATCTCTTAAACCTCTTCAGCACTTACAAACCTACCAATAAAATAAATAATCATTTTGAGAACTTTAACTCTTTAATTGTCAGTTTGATTACGTAAAGTTGTTGGTTTTGGTAAAAAAAAATAAAAAAAATAAAAATCTTGATAAAACTAACATTGAGAGGTTTTTTTTTTTTTTCAAACCAGTCTTGGATATGACCGAGATTAGTGATAGTAGCTGTAGCTAATGGTGACTTGAGTGCATTATTAGTTCTTGTGTAGCTTCAGATTTTATTCTGCAATATTATAACACAGTTGAGTCTCTGAAATCTTTTCTCCTGAACAACTGATGAGGAAACAACAAACTCCCAGGTTCTAATCACACTAGGATGTTCTGCTGAGACAATCCCACAACCAGTGCCTCTGTATTCTTAGTTGGCTGAGGTGCGCTGGACTTGGAGTCTCAGTCCTGACATCGTTTTACAGATGTGCTGTTTGACTGCAGATAAGAAGCTGCACCTGCCCTTCTCCACAGGTATGTACACATGCAGATACAGGAAAAAAGGCCTCCAGCCTAGTGAAGGACCCCACGCACCCTACACACACACCGTTTGCCCCCTCCTCCCAGGACGAATGTGGAGGAGCAACAGGAGCAGAACCACCACACTCAGTAACAGATTCTACCCTCAAGTGGACTGTTAAACTCTGATGACCTAAGCTATATTTAAATTTACATTCCACTGTTAGTGGAAATCCTGTTCATTATTGTCTTTAATAATAATTAAAAGACCAAAAAACAGAATACAACAGAGCATATAACCTGTAAACAGAGGCTATGAAGCTCTGGGCATTACATGACTGTTTTTTTGTTGACTCTGTTGATGCCAGCGCTGAATTCAGGCCGTCAGAGTTTACTGCACTTTAAACAGGTACAAAACAACCAGTACAAGGACACAGACTCTAATCATGTCTCAGGTTTCTTTTTTTGCATTAAAACAGGGACTGTGTGCCTGACCTGTAGTATCCAGATATATAAAACTACATCATTAACCTTCCTTCATCCTACTCCACAGTCACTGAAAGCGTTCAGTCTGGGATGGCCCCACCAGAGGGCGCTGCTGTACAAGGGAGGATTATCAGCTTTTATAAGTCTTCAAAAATGTCAAAATGTTGTTGCGCATAAGTTAGTAAATAATAAACTTTGTCCCCATTGAAATATCTGCAGTTTCATTTGATGAATGCCATTTTTCTCTGTAGACACGTTTTATACTTTAGTTGTTGGTGAATACTTGGTTGTGCCTGATGCTGTGCCTCTGCACCTGCAGTGTTGTGGACTGGTGAATTGCTGTGCGTGAATGTGCGTTTTTCATTGGCTGATTTGAAACATGGTATGGTCACTGCACAGGTCAGCTGGCTCTGCTAATGTATGTAATGTAACAGCTTATTGACATTTCATACATTCATTGAATGATGAATGGAGTTAAGTACCTGACTAGTGAGATGTAGGATTATAACACTTTAGCAGAAGCTGGAGATAAAAGGTTCGGGACCACATCGAGGGGGGATGGAGGGAGCATGGAGGGAAGAGACAAAACTAGGTCACTCAACCAGGAGTGGTTTAAGAGGATACCTTGGTTAACCAGGAGCTTTTGAGTCTGCTTATTTTTAATCTAAACAGAATTGATGATGTACTTTATGTGTGGTTTGAATTATAATGGACATGTGATACGTTTGTGGAGCTGTCCATCTGTCTGTGGCGCTGAAATGGCTGTTTGGCTGTGATATATTATGGGTGGTGACTTTGTTAACGCCATGAGCCGTGCATTGTGTTTTTATATAGTGAGATCTTGAACGCTGCCATTTGGTTCGCTATTGATGTGATAATATATGTCGTCAGATTGGTATTGTTTGTGTGATGGTGAATTATTCAGCTGCATTTTTGTCGTCACCTGTTTGTTACCAAGTGCTGTGTCTCCTCTCTCACTTGCTACTGTGTTTTTGTTGTGAGGTTATTGTTATGGCCCAGGCGTAGAGGCACCTGGGTCACACACGATAAAGTGCCCTCCTTCTTCCCACTCCCAAGGAGGACAGCCACGCTTACAATCTGACTTTGTTTAGAGTAGCAGTTAATTAGTTATTTATTTTAATCTTCAGAGTGAGACCTATCTGACACACACACACACACACACACACACACACACACACATTGAATGAATTATTCAGCTGCATTTTTGTTATCACCTGTTTGTTGCCAGTTGCTGTGTCTCCTCTCTCACTTGCTACTGTGTTTTTGTTGTGAGGGTATTGATTGTGGCATTTCTGGATTGCATTGTGGAATGGCCCCACCAGAGTTTACACCCAAAATCACCACTGATCCTAACCCTAAATGAATGTCTAAATGTACCACAACATACACAGAATTATTCTTTTATTTGTATTTATTATACATTGTACTGTGTACAGTAACAAAATCACAATAACAAGTAGCTGTTGAATCCTGAATTTCTCTCTCATTGTGGGTAGTTTTAGAGCTGAATGAATAACATCCTGTGTAACCCATGTTATAAACATTAGCCTAACTAGTCTTTATGAAAAGAAATCTGTTGGACATTGTGTTAAAAACCTGATAAATAAACAAGACATTACAAATGGAAAACGCTGGATTCTGTGCCAGATATAAATTGATTGATACACAAGAGAAATCTGTTTCTTGAGGGATCTCACTGCTCTGTTTTCTTGCTTTATTGCATTAATCCACATCTGCCGTCTTGCGGGATCTTTGGGAATCCTACAAAACGGTTCCCACTTATGACCCCCTTAGGATTCCGATTTCTCTCCCAAGTCAAACATACATGAGGTAAATCTGAACAGAGAGAGACTCTCAGACACTCACTGGAAGCACCAGAGCTCGCCTTTTGTAAACAGTTGCAAAATAATGAGCTCACACTGTATTTTTACCTTCATTTCGTTCATGTTACATCAAATACTAATGTTCACAAATGATTAAATACAGAAGCCGGGGGTTCAGAAGCTACCTGTCTGGCCTCCTCCACATCATCACCCCATCGTCATCCCTCAGATCCTCCTCCTCCCTCCACCTCACTGTGACCCCGTTACCCTCAGCACCGTGGGGAGCTCTGGAACTATTTACCCTCTGATATCTGTAATATTGACTCTGTCTATTTTCAAAACCAGACTCAAAACCCACCTATTTAGAATCACTGACTCACTCCACCACCCTTAACTCCAACACCGCCCTACTTCTCCCTTCTGCATTTCCAAAGTTTTATTTTATTCATGCAGTTTTATTAAATGCTGTACATTGATCACCAATGCTTCGATGCTGTTTATTGTATGTTTCTAGTGTTTGAATGTTTGAATACTGTTTAATTATTTGTCCATTGATGTTTTATCCATTGTTCTATTCGTCGGTTCCTTTCTGTAAAGTGTCCTTTGGTGACTTAAAAGGTGCTTCCTAAATAAAGAGCATTATTTTTATTATTAATATTATAAAGCAAGAATCAAATGAAACTTGAATTATATAGCACTGTTCATATGAATGTACAAGTGCTTCACATAGGTTAAAAGCAACACAACATATACATGTAAGTCGGTTACTGGTTGTCTGTCATTATAACCTTTTTTTTGGCTTCAGTAGATCTACCCCCTTCAACCGATTTCTGAATCCTTACTGTATGATACAATTCTCATTATAATCCTTATTTTGAAGATTAGAACACACGATAAGAAAAGGGCTCAAGGAGCAGCTCCGTTCTCTAATACTCCCTGTAGTACCTCTACGTAGGCGTATCCCTAAGGGTACATGTACCCCAGGTTTGGAACCGTTGGAGGAGTGGCCGGTAGAATGTAGAACTTGTGGAGGAGAACATAGAGCATTCCTATGTAATGTTCTGTTAATCTAGTGAATGATTCTTCTGTATGACTGATGTGGTGACTTTTTTTTTACTCTGTTGTGGAGAATAATGACACATCAAATCAAATCAAATCAAATTTTATTTATATAGCACCTTTCATGCAATAACAGAAAATGCTACACAAAGTGCTTCACAAATAAAAACATAAAACATTACAAGAAACAAATCAAGAACATACCCGCTCCCTCCTCACCCACACACACACACATCCCACACATACATATACACATCACACACTCACACCCATATAAAATGTAAGAGTTATTGAGACATGGCATCCTCGTTTATGTGGTTTTGTAGGCCATAAATTGACTGTCAATCTCTAAAAAAGCACATCTGTATATGAACGGAACTGAAAGAGAACGAAAAATACGTCCAAAATTTCCAGACAAAAATGAAACAACACTAATGGACCTAACAAGCAAGCTAACAATAGCTGCTCAGTTTGTGACTACAATTACTTCAGTGGTATGGACTGCAACCTGCAAAGCAGCTTCAAAGACGAGTTCCCACCTCTGTCCATCAGCCACCTCTTCAAAAGAAGCCTGCTCTTTCCAGGCTTGATGCTGATGATACGGTACCCTCCTTGGCTGAGCTTATTAGAATCGACACCCTCAAAAACATGATGCAATCTGTTCATGGAGACATCAAAGTCTTGAATGAAAAGTCCATCACATTAAAAAGAGGGTAAAGCAGAACAAGAAGGTTGCTCTGACAACCATGAACAGGGTCAGCTAACTACAGTGCTACAGTCGAACCTGCAGCTCCACGGTTTGAGGATATGTAGACTTGGGTGACCATCGAGTGCCAATCGATTAGCAAAAGGAAGCTTCCGGCTTCTATGGATGTCATACACCCAGTGGGGAAACCTCATTAGGATAGCACAAAACCCAGAGGCATTATCCTGACGTTTATCTCCTAAAGATACAGAGTCACAGTATGGAAAGCAGCTTAAAAGCAACTCCTATCTCCAGAATGAGGGCCTACGCTTCACAGAGGACTTAACTCAGCAAGACAGAGAAAATAGGTAAGCTAATGAGGAAAGGTTGGGATGACAGAAAAACAGCAGAGAAAAGGGTTATGTAAATGGTTCAGAAATGAAGGTAAACAGCAGAACAGCAAAAGCAGCATAAATAGATGACTGTTACTAAAAATAGTAAGGAGTAAAAGGGTACTTTATAAAAAATGAAGGATATCCCATATCTTTCCACGGTGCAGCTTTTGAGTCAAGTGTCAAATTAGTAATGTGAATATATGTGATGTTTCAACTCCAGTGACCAAAGAAAGACACAACTTTGTAGAGAAGATCTAATAACTTTTGATAAGTTCCCCTTTAAACCTGATGTGTCTGAGTTGCTGTCGACATTGAAGCAGCCATGAGATGGCAGCATCTATCTCTGACAATGACGGCAGGATGTTTTCATTCTTCTGTCAAATACGAAGTCAGAGGTGTTTTTATTTCTACGTTAAGTGTTCAGTAGTGATTAGAGTTAACTTCCACCCTGAGTCTGCTTCTGTTAGAGGGTTCCTCCTCCAGATCAGTGTCTGGATCTTATTTTGTAAAGTGAAATGATTTGCTGTTGTAGGAACCAAAGTGAGTCACCTGTAATTTTTGTGTGTCATGATTCCACCTCCTCAGCCTAAAGTCATGATTTGATTTTCATAGATAAGTCCTGGTCATGAAGTCTGATCATAGAGAAACAAGGTGAAACTATTTGCAGAAACAAACTCAACAAGTTCTCACCCCCCCCCCCGTTTGTCACCACAGAGCAGCTCAATATAAAACAGAAAGGGTGTGTGGTGTGGCCTCAGTGATTCAGGTTGGTGTTACACATTGCAGCTCCCAACAGACCCAGACTAAACACCAAAGATGCCGGACTTCATGAAAAAGTTTCCTTTTAATACATTTAGCATCTCCGTCGCCATCGTTGTGAGTTTCACCTACAATATTCTAATTAACAGAGATGTGGGTTGTACCTGCAGCCAGGAAACCAGTGAGTGCTTCGTTCACATGGCTCTACCTTTTTTTTATCATTTTTGTCTTAATCCTCCGGATGGACAAGAAATTTCGGAGATTCTGCAAAATGCGTGGTGGATTTTTTGTAGTCCGTCACATTGTGAAGGCAGCTCTAGTCGGTCTGCTCTGGGTTGTTTCTGTGTTCATCAGTGGAGACTGGTGGGTCTGCTGTTGGAATGATCATTCTGAGAAACAGTCTCAGTTAGCCTGCAAAGATCAAAAGAACATCACAGCTGAAGAACAAAAAATTATCACTGAACTGAAGAATACGTCACAGGTGAGTGTTTTCCTTATTTCATTCATATCTAATGTGCTGCTTAAAGGTTTTTGTGTCGTTTTCTACTTTTCTTCTTAAAATTGACCCAATCAAACTGATGAAACACAAATATTATTTTCTTGGATTTGTTTATTTAGGAAAATGAGCCAATATCACATATCATAGAGTTAATTTCCAGGTCCAACCGGAGTCCATGAGTCCAGACGTGTTTCCATCAATGATGAGACTGGTTTAGTTTCTATGAATCAGGGATTTGTCTCATGTTTGTGTTGAAGTGTGTGATGACAACAGATCAAAGGAGCTTTGTGAGGAGCTCAGAAAAAGAGTTGTTGTTGCTCATCAGGCTGGAAAAGGTTCCACAACCATCTGTAAAGAGTCTGGAAGCCACAAATAATCCACAGAGAGTCAGACAGATTGAAGACGACTGTTCCCCTCCACAGGAGTGGTCCACCAACAAACATCACTCCATCATAGTGGGAGAGGAACCAGAGGAACCCAGGGGAACTTCTAAGCAGCTAAAGGCCTCTCTCACATTGGCTGATGTTCATGTTGATGAATCCACTCAACAACCAAAGACACTGCTCTCTGTCCACAAAGAACATTTGAGACAAACATCAGTGAAGTAATAAACTACTGTCTTTGTTCTTCCTTTCAGCTCTGGGGCTTCTCACTGTTATTGATGATCATTTGTTTCCTCACCTTGATGTCCTTCCTACGGTGCATATGGGATAGCAGTGATAATCAAAGAGAGAGAGAGAGAGAATGAGCAGAGCTGAAGGTAAATATTCAATAATCATTCACTTGTTGCTGTACCCAATCGCTTTTCATAGCCGCAATTTACAATATTATTTTTCTTTTTCAGAAATGTGATCAACTGAAATCACTACTACTCAATTCTGCTCTTTTCACTCTAGATGGTTTATATATTTATAGCTCTCCAATATAATGACCAAGTTAATCATCATGAATGTGTTCACTCTGAGATTCTGATCTAGTTGTAGTTTGAACCAAACTGTAGTCATGTTGTGTTACTGTAGAAAGAAGCTGAACTAAAGCTCCTAATAACCAACCACATCATCACTGTGTACAGCTCTACATCTAATAAAGCTCAGCTCATCTTTGTTGTGGTGGAATCACTTCATCCACACACATGTTGTATGTGTTCTGTACACGCCGAGAGATTCATGTGTTCCTGAAGTTATCAGCCTGTTGTCATGTTTTCTTCTGGATATCAGCATCACTGCCAGCTTTTAAATCTATTCTTAAAAACTGTTTTTATTCTTTCGCATTTCATTCAGTTCTTTGTTTGGTTAATTGGTTTCTCCCTCATTAGTTTCTCCTGTGTCTCTTCCACCCCTTTGCCCATATATATAGTCCTGTCTCAAGTCTGTAGAGTTACTGCTGTTGATGTTTCCCTGATCCTGAATCTGTGTCCAGTTATTTTTTGTTTGTTTGTTTTTATCCTGTAGCACTTTTCATTCCTGATTTAGTTTGTAGTTTCATTAAAGTTCCGTTTTTCCTGTTCCTGTCTCCCCCTTGTGTCTGTGTCTTGTGTCTCCTCGTCACTTCATGTAACAACAACATGTGGACGTGAGACCACATATTGTCCTCGTGTTAGGCTTGAAAGGAAGGACAAATACTAGGAACACAAACATTTTAACTATCGGGCATCACTTTAATTTATGACCTTCTTTAGTCATTAAGGACAAAAATATCCTTTTTAAAAAAAAGTGTTAAAATACCTTAACTAATGATTATTTCTTATTTCTGCTTCAAAACCAAACAAATCCAATCATTTTGAGAATTTTAACCCTTTAAATGTCAGTTTGATTACATAAAGTTGTATGAAACTAATGTTGGGAGGCTATTTTTATTTATTTTTTTGTCCTTAATGATTCAAGATGGTAGTACATTTTTTTTTTCACAGTAATCAACCTATTGGATTTTTTATTATTATTATTATTTATTTATTTATTTTTATTTCAAACTTTGTGCCCATGCACTAATAACCAACTGTTTTTATGTGTAGTAAAGATGTTGTTTTCTCTGTCCTGTCATTATTTAATTAGTTATCTGCTCAAGGTTGCTAACATTGACTTATAGGAGAACTTTACTGGAAATCTACCTGGTTCTCTCTAGTTTTAGAGGACCATATGAGCAGAAACACACTGATGGAGAGCAGAACTGACATGCTAGCTGTTGGCGCCACCATTAGCATCGCTAATAGCATCTGGTGCTTAATTTTGTTCCATATCATGTACAAGGCAAATGTTGTTGGAATGACAACGTTTCCTTGGATCCTCAAATCCTTATCCAGGAGCATTGAAGCCAGCCCGAATTTTTCCAAAAACTAGAAAAATAACCTTATATTTGATTGAGAAATAAACAGAAACGTTTCTGTTATTGTGTCATCTAAAACCTTTCCTTTATTCTGCAGTTTAAAGTTTGTCTTAGTCTTAATGTTGAGTAAAATCATGGCCTGATTCCGCTGCATGAAATTCCTTTATTTCTGCTAGCTATATTATGAAGCCATGTGCCCTTTATTTTTTTTTTTTTTTTTTTTTTTTGAGTGTCTGTTGTGAAATAAATTTGAAATCAATATCTGATTCATCAGTGTGAATATTTATTGTTCAAACTGCAACAACAACCCAACAGAGCTATAAAGCTCCGGGCATTACGAGACTTTTTTTTGTTGTTGACACCGCCCTATTGGCAGCCAATCAGTCAGCTGTAAGAGTTTACTGCACGGAAGGAATTCCAGAGTCTGGAGGGGTCCAGATGGCAACAGTCAGGCTTCCTGATGCACATCCAGTTTTGGAGTTTGCTGGCTAAAATCAGCGTCTCTCTTTTTTTCATTAGGGGCCTGTGGGGCACATCACCACCAGAGGGCGCTGCTGTGCGGGGGATGATTGTCAGCTTCTCTAAGATTTCCTGTGTCAAAAATTTTGTTGTGCATAAGTTAATAAATATTCAAATTTGTCTCCAATGAAATTTCCACTTTTTTTCATTTGATAAACGAAATTTCCTACGTAGACACTTTTCGAAGCGTAGTTGTTTGTGAATAGTTGGTTGTGCCTGATGCTGTGTCTCTGTGCCTTCAGTATTGTGGACTGGTGAACGGCTGAGCTTGAATGGGCGTACACTTCAGCTTGGGCAGTGGGGTCTGAAGTTCAGGACCTAGAACATTTCTCATGACTGATTTGAAGCAAGGCGTGGGCACAGATTAGCTAGCTCTGCTAATGTATGTAATGTAACAGCTAATTGATGTTTCATTCATTCATTGAATGATGAATAGAGTTGAGTACCTGGCTAGTGAGATGTGGGATTATAACACTTTGCCAGAAGTTGGAGATAAAAGGTTTGGGACCGTATTGACCAGGTAAGCCAAGACAAAACTAGGTCACTCAACCAGGAGTGGTTTAAGAGGACACCTTGGTTAACCAGTAGCTTGTGAGTCTGTTTATCTTTTAATCTAAACGGAATTGATGATGTACTTTACGTGTGGTTTGAATTATAATGAAATTTGTTTAATGTTCAACTGTGATGTGCGCTGTCCAGCTGTCTGTGGTGCTGAAATGGCTGTTTGGCAGTGGTATATTGTGTGTGGTGACTTTGTATATTGATTGCTGTGTGTTTGCTGTACCATTTGGTCGCGCTACTGATATATGATAATATATGTCGTCAGATTGGTATTGTTTGTGTGATGTCATTATTCAGCTGCAATTTTGTCATCATCTGTTTGTTGCCAAGTGCTGTGTCTCCTCTCTCACTTGCTACTGTGTTTTTGTTGTGAGGGTATTGTTATGGCCCAGGCGTAGAGGCACCTGGGTCACACACGATAGCCTAACCCTAACCCTAACCCTAACCCAAGGAGGACAGCCACGCTTACAATCTGACTTTGTTTAGAGTAGCAGTTAATTAGTTATTTATTTTAATCTTCAGAGTGAGACCTATCTGACAAACACACACACACACACACACACACACACACACACACACACACACATTGAATGAATTATTCAGCTGCATTTTTGTTGTCACCTGTTTGTTGCCAGTTGCTGTGTCTCCTCT
This sequence comes from Mugil cephalus, assembly GCF_022458985.1. Classification (NCBI taxonomy): domain Eukaryota; kingdom Metazoa; phylum Chordata; class Actinopteri; order Mugiliformes; family Mugilidae; genus Mugil; species Mugil cephalus. Next base: position 26,345,647 of record NC_061770.1, read on the forward strand.
CTCACTTGCTACTGTGTTTTTGTTGTGAGGGTATTGATTGTGGTATTTCTGGATTGCATGTGGAATGGCCCCACCAGAGTTTACACCCAAAATCACCACTGACCCTAACCCTAAATGAATGTCTAAATGTACCACAACATACACAGAATTATTCTTTTATTTGTATTTATTATACATTGTACTGTGTACAGTAACAAAATCACAATAACAAGTAGCTGTTGAATCCTGAATTTCTCTCTCATTGTGGGTAGTTTTAGAGCTGAATGAATAACATCCTGTGTAATCCATGTTATAAACATTAGCCTAACTAGTCTTTATGAAAAGAAATCTGTTGGACATTGTGTTAAAAACCTGATAAATAAACAAGACATTACAAATGGAAAACGCTGGATTCTGTCCCAGATATAAATTAATTGATACACAAGAGAAATTTGTTTCTTGAAGGATCTCACCGCTCTGTTTTCTTGCTTTATTGCATTAATCCACATCTGCCGTCTTGCAGGATCTTTGGGAATCCTAGAAAACGGTTCCCACTTATGACCCCCTTAGGATTCCGATTTCTCTCCCAAGTCAAACATACATGAGGTAAATCTGAACAGAGAGAGACTCTCAGACACTCACTGGAAGCACCAGAGCTCGCCTTTTGTAAACAGTTGCAAAATAATGAGCTCACACTGTATTTTTACCTTCATTTCGTTCATGTTACATCAAATACTAATGTTCACAAATGATTAAATACAGAAGCCGGGGGTTCAGAAGCTACCTGTCTGGCCTCCTCCACATCATCACCCCATCGTCATCCCTTAGATCCTCCTCCTCCCTCCACCTCACTGTGACCCCTGTTCACCTCAGCACCGTGGGGAGCTCTGGAACTATTTACCCTCTGATATCTGTAATATTGACTCTGTCTATTTTCAAAACCAGACTCAAAACCCACCTATTTAGAATCACTGACTCACTCCACCACCCTTAACTCCAACACCGCCCTACTTCTCCCTTCTGCATTTCCAAAGTTTTATTTTATTCATGCGGTCTTATTAAATGCTGTACATTGATCACCAATGCTTTAATGTTGTTTATTGTATGTTTCTAGTGTTTGAATGTTTGAATACTGTTTAATTATTTGTCCATTGATGTTTTATCCATTGTTCTATTCGTCTGTTCCTTTCTGTAAAGTTTCCTTTGGTGAGAATTATTATTATTATTATTTTTAAGCAAAGAGCTAATCAAACTTTGTTTTCGTTTTTTTTAATTTTCATGTCGATGTAGCACAAGGTGCTTCACACAGGTTTTAAGCAACACAACATACAGTATATACATGTAAGTCAGTTACTGGTTGTCTGTCATTATAACCTTTTTACAATTGCGCAGTGGTTCCCAAATGTTTTTGGCTTCAGTAGATCTACCCCCTTCACCTAATTTCTGAATCCTTACTGTATGAAAAAAAAAAAGAGAAAGGAGGAAGGAATTTAGTTTTGAAGCATCAGTGAACTCTTGGGAGAGATATGAGCTTTTGCAGGTGAACCATGTGATTGTGTGGAACCATCCAGGTTATTTTAGGAAAAGCACCAACACAACACACGTCTGATCTGTTTCAAGAAATGAGCCAAAGCAGCTGAGAAGGAATTTTGGTGGCACTGATGATATAGAAAAGGAATTTAGTTTAGTTAGCCTCAGATGGGCTGTGCCCAGAGAGCAAACAGGGGGTTAGACTCTGACCGCTAACCACTACTACACAGCTCCGTGTTGTGCTGAACTGTGAGGCTGTTTTGCCAAATGATCTCAGAGTTTTGGGAAAAGTAATTTCTGTTTCAAGAAATGGTCCCATTCAGGTCAGAATTTATCAGCTCCAGGTTTCAGTTTAATCTCCCAAGTCAAACATACATGTGGTAAATCTAAACAGAGGGCAACTTTCAGAGGTTCAGTGGAAGTTTCAGAGCTCACTCTTACGAAATGACTGCAAATTAGTGAACTCACACTGTTTTTTACCTCCAGACATATTTAATACTCAGGGGTCCAAAAGCTAAAAGATTTACCTCACTGCTGTACATACAGACTTTTAATAACTAAAACGTTTTAAGGATCATTTTTGACTGATTTCATTATGTGGTGTACCTCTCCATTAATTGGACCATTCTCCAACCAATCTGAGACAAAGTCTCACCCAAAAATCCCTTCCCATATTTTACATTGTGTTTCTTACCTCTTATAGTTTTATAGTGTTGGTCATATGTATCAGTCAGTGTATCCCGTTTTGTTATTTTTGTTGAATAAATATGATGTTCTGTTTATCTACTACTTGGATTATTTTTTACCTTATTACATTATTTAGGTGCTTCATACCCATTTTTTGCAGTGTTTTCATAGTTATATATACAGCAGTTTACAGTGCTAATCTTCTTACAGTGTGTGTTCTACATGTTATTTGATTTTCAGTGTCCTTTACTGCCTTACGGTATTCATCTTGGAATCAAGTTTTACAGTGTATCCCTACTTGTAATTTATTTACAGTGTATATCTTGGTAATCAATTTCCATTTTTATATATTTAAGTTTTACACTGTACTTCCTAGATGTCATTATTACATTTTATGTATGTCTTAAGTACTTACTTTTTGTGGTCAAATATTTTACAGTGTACATTAAATGCCCTGGTAGATATTATTCGTAATATATCTTGTTTTACAGTATATTTCCTGGAAGTTCCTTTCTTACACAGCATCACTTGGTCCTATTTTTTTTTTTTTTTTTTTTTTAACCACATGTGTCCTGGAAGTCAATATTTACATTGTATTTCCTGGCAATTACATTTTGTTTTGCAGTGTGCTTGTAGGTTGTATTGTTTTCTTTCCACGTATCTCCTAGCAGTCATTTTTATTTATTTGTTTTAATGTATCACTGAGGAATGTCTATTTTGAATGTCTATTTTACAGCATAAATTATCTATTTCTGTTTTACAACATATGGCTCGTTTTTTTTTGTTTTTTTGGTTTTTTTTTTTTGTTTGTTTTTTTGCAGTGTATCTCCTGGCTTTGTTATTTACAGTGTATGGTTGTCGTTTTTTTTTTTTTTAATTTTACATTGTATTTCCTAACAGTGACATTTTTTACAGTGTGTTCAATGGCAGTAAAAAGAAAATTTCCCAGAATTAACATTTTTTACAGCTTCTTCCATAGTAGTAAATTTTTTTTTTAGTGTTCCATGACAGTGACATTTTTTACATCGTCTTTCTTAGAATTAACATTTTTTACAGTTTGACTGAATTTTTGATCTGCGTGTGTCTGTCTGTGTGTGTGTGTGTGTGCGTGTGTGTGTGAATCATCAGATCATTCAGAATAATTAAAATACTGCAGACCCTGAGCATCGGTGTTATATGGACAGTTGTAGTTACTAACAGTGGCCACTGGAGGGCAGCGTTTCCACGTTTTTCCATAATCTCAGATGAGTTGCCTCCTGCAATTCACCATGTCTCCACCAGAGGGAGACAAACCTCCACTCGTGAATGAGTTTCTGATTTGAAAATGTTTCTACTCACGGTCACAGTCAGTTAATTAATAAATAAATGAATATATAATGACATTGTTGATTAAAATATTAACTACGTTGAAAATATGTTAAATATATCATTTAGATATATCGTTTAGACCATGTTATTTTTCATATTACTGAGAATATTCACCAAAGTTTAGCTCCTTCTGACTCCCTCATTGGATTAAAGGTTGAGGACTTGAGCTAACAACTGTGTTGAGGCTAAAAAGTACTTCAAAAATATAAAACAAGCATCATGTCTTCCCAATTTCCTAGCCTCACTGCTCTTCTCCAAGCTAATAGTAGCCCTTCCTAGCCTCCCAGCTAAAAGTATCTTTTCCTAGTCTCCCAGCTAAGCATTGCTCTTCATAGCCTCCTAACTGATAGTAGATCTTCCTAGCTTCCCAGCTAACAGTAGCTCTTCATTACCACCAAGCTAATAGTAGCCCTTTCTAGCTTCACAGTTAAAGCTAATAGTGGCTCTTTCTAGCCTCCCAGCTAATTGTAGCTTTTCCTAGCCTCCCAGCTAATAGTGGCTCTTCCTATTCTCCTAATTAATAGTAGATCTTCCTGGCTAGTAGCACTTCTTAGCTTCCAGCTTATATATGGTGACCCGACGTCCTCTTTTTCCCTGACATATGTCGAACTCAAACTTTGAAACAATTTCAAACTGGTCCAGGATTTTTTTCAACTAGATTCTCAAACATGTTCACATCAAATTTTCGTTGTGTTGTTTATCTGTGTGTCCACCTTGCAGGAGGGTCTGGACTCAAATCTGGTCAACCTAGCTAACAGTAGCTCATTCTGGGCTCCCAGCTAAAGCTAATAGTAGCTCTTCCTAGCCTCCTAGCTAATAGCATTGCTTCCTGTTTCCTCCGTTTAATAATGAACACAGGCTACTTCCTGGTATGAAGAGTTGTTTCCTCTTAGGTGTAGGAACATTATCTACGAACCAGATTTCCAGAGTTCCAGATCTTTGTGTCTTTGTGTAGCTCTTCCTCTTTAAAACACAATTTGTTTGTCATGAGTTTTTATCTGTGCAGGAAATAAATGAAGAGTAGCGGCTCAATTAAAAATATTTGTTCTCGTCATAGAAACTAATGAAATCTCTTCAGAGGCAGCGCTGTGGTTTCACCCAGACTCTCCGGTCTCATTCACTCAGTCATTCTGCTCTTTATTGTTCAGGAGGGAAATTTGGGTTTTAGAGTTGGACCACACACAGAATACTAGAGAGAGAATCTGTGATGGTGAAGAGCGGACTGGGAGCGTAGAGCAATAACATGGAATAGACAGTATTGGAGTCAGTAAAGGCTCCATCAGTTAGACGTAGAAATGGAGGCAAATATTCCCAATAACCTCACAGTCTATATTTACTGTACGAACTAATCTAATGTAACCAGAAGAGTGAAGTTGTCTATAAGTAAATTGACCTCTGTAGGATGTCATGAAACAGTTAAAGGAGCTGAACCTCCAGAGTTTTGTTTTTCATTTCTTTTAATACTGATCTGATTTTGTCTATTTAATACGTCTCATTTTAATAGTCTCTCAGCAGATTCCTGCCGCCTTTATTCAGACCTGGAGGGCTCATGAATTATTATTATCATAGATAAACATTTAGATTAGATTCATTTATTTCTTTGTCCTCGTGAAGTCAAATTTGATGTTCAAGAGTATATAAAAAAAAGTAGCTCTTCACAGCCTCCGAGCTAATAGTTGCTCTTCACAGCCTCCTAGCTAATAGTAGCCCTCCATAGCCTCCGAGCTAATAGTAGCTCTTCATAGCCTCAGAGCAAATAGTAGCTCTTCATAGCCTCTTAGCTAATAGTAGCTCTTCATAGCCTCCGAACTAATAGTAGCTCTTCATAGCCTCCGAGCTAATAGTAGCTCTTCACAGCCTCCTAGCTAATAGTAGCTCTTCATAGCCTCCGAACTAATAGTAGCTCTTCATAGCCTCTTAGCTAATAGTAGCCCTCCATAGCCTCCAAGCTAATAGTAGCTCTTCATAGCCTCCGAGCTAATAGTAGCTCTTCATAGCCTCTTAGCTAATAGTAGCTCTTCATAGCCTCTGAGCTAATAGTAGCTCTTCCTATTCAGGAAGGTCAAGCTCAACATTAAGACATTGAGGAGACAATGTTTATTTCCTAGAAAACTAATTTTAAACTGTTGATGACTCATCCTGTACTAGGGTTGCAGGTAAATAGCATGCTAACAGTTACACGTGACCAAACAGTTTAAATGACTGGTTATTTTATTATTATTATTATTATTATTATTATTATTATTTTACATTGCTTAAGTTCAGGAACAATATTCTCAGACTCCCAGACATCTCATAAGGATGGTTTGAAAACATGGTTGCTTTTTAGTCACCATGGACCAGATAGTCCACCATAGGTCCACCATAGGTCCACCATTAGTCCACCATGGTCCACCATTAGTTCGCCATTAACTGAGATGCAGTGTTGTGCCAAAAACAAATAAAACTGGCCCTGGTCATGTGGCAATTAAAGTTCTATCTGTTTATCCATTGGTCCACCATAGGTTCAAGATAGAGCCACCATTAGTCCACCATTTGTTCAACATATTGTCGTAGTTGGTGCTTTGTTTAATCGTCCATGTTGTGTCTGTGTGTGTGGCTGTAAATGAGGACACGTCTCTTTACTCACCAGCGTTCACAGCTTTGAATTTGAGTTTATTTGCTCGTGTTACAGATAGGTAACGGTGCTATTAATTTTTATGGCGACTGGTTGCTAATGAAGCTAGTTAGGTTAGCCTTCCTGCCTGTGTCTCAGTGGGGTTTTATCCTGCTGCTGTTCATCTAACAGCTGGAGAGAAAAGAGATGTGGAGAGGCGGCTGCTGCAGCCCCACTGTGAAACGCCGCCAACGGCTTGAGTCACAACAACACACACAAATAAATCCACAGATAGACGGCGTTGGAGCCTGTGGCGTCTGGTCTAAAGGGGACCCATAACCTTGGATGAGGGGAATAGAAAGTGTGTGTCTCTGCAAAAAATAAAGTGTGTGTTTGTATGTGTGTGTGTTTGTGTGGTTATGAGTGAGTGGGTGGATGCAGAAAAGGAAGTGGCGGTGAAGGTAGAAGTAAAGACAGAACAACAGAAAGCAACGGAGACGCACGAGAGAAGAGAAAGAAGAGACGAGGATTATAAAGGAGAAGAAGAAAGGAGGGAGACGAGGAAGAGGACGAGGAGGAAGACGGGAGAGAGGGAACGAGGTGAGGAAGAAGAAAACTTGCTGACCTGTCTTTAGACCAACAGGTGGGTGAATACAGAGACACGTTGATGTTAGTGAGTTAAAGCAGCTGCAGGTTTAGATCACTGAAGCAAATTACACTGTAAAAAGTTTAAAAAAAGAAAAAAAAGTCTGCAGTCCTAATAATGGTCTTTTTTTTTTTTTTACATTTTCACTTATTATTTTTTGTGAGAAGTACTCTTTTTTTAAATATCATAATAATAAAATAAGATAATAGCTGCATTACTCCATGCTGCAAAATCAGCGCTGCCAGTGTAGAAATAGAACGTGTACCCGGCAGATGTGAAGTAAAACCTCAACTACAGCTTCAATAGAGTAATAATTATTACATTTACCACTTTTACCACCACACTTTGAGTGGAATAATGAATGATATAGTCTGACAGTATAACGGGTCGGTTGAACTGGAGCCTTTCAACAATAATTCTCATTTCTCTGTTTTTACAAAGAGTTCAAATATTTTGATGGTTTATTTTACGGTTTTGACAAAAGTCCAGTCTGGAATCTATGTAGTTTATTCAGCTGAGTTCAGTGAATGATGAACAGATTTGAATATTGGAGAAACACAGACACGTGACGATGGTTTGAAAGAGGAGGAAAGGAAGGAACGTCTCCTGAGTCTGGACTCCCTGGAGATTAATGATTGGTTAGACTACCATGGAGCACCAAGACATGGATGAAACATCTTCTAGAATCGTCTTCAGGTCCAGTTGTCTTAGGCCACGCCCACACGTAGCAAAACCGTCTTTTTCAAGTGCGTCATTTCAAGGATTTCTCTGTAAAGTTTGATCCATTGCAAAGTCGCTTCTAGTTGTAAAAAGGCTGTAGTACATATACCAGGCCTATGTGTGGCGCTGTGTTTGTTACAGAACTGTATAGTGTTTAGTGGTGTAGTAACAGTTTATATTGGACCAGCCTCCCAACAAGGGTCAAGATCTGACGCGACATCGTCACCAGCCTGTGGTCCACCGCTGATGTTGTTGTTATGAGACGTCGGGACTAGAGGGGCGAGGGGTGATGACATCATCGTGTTGGTATCAGGCGTCCACATGAATGAAACCCACAGACCTGGATTCAAAATGATTCCAGTCACCGAAAAATCCGGATCCATCACAAACAATAGGAGTGGGTGATAACGGGAATTTTGAATCCGATACCAAGTAAATACAGAGCTAGTATCACCGATACTTGAATGGCCACGATCATCGAATGACTTTGTATTTAGTTGTAGTTTTAACCTGTAGTTAGTTTATTATGATTTAACACAAGACAAATATTTTAGGCTAATTACAATGTATGAAATTTAAATAATTCCCCTTTTACTTCATGACACAATTGGCTTGGGAAAAAAGTCAAAAGTGCAAAACAAGAAAGAGGAGCAATGTAACAAAAATATAAATATAACAATGTAAACAACACAACAACAACGGGAAATAAAGTCAATTGAGCAAAATAAGTAAACAAAAGCAACAATGTAATAATAAATATAAAAATAACCACAATAAAAACATGAGAACAGAATGTGTAAACAGTAACTTGAAGCTCCTGTAATATTCTGTTTATTTGATCTTCTGATTACTTTTTGTTGCATTAAATTGGTCGTACAGACAATATTTATCCACATACATGTTAAAATGCTGTTATAGTGTAATTTAATTTGGGAACTATGAGCCTATGTCGCGCTAACAAAGGCTATAATTAATACTCTGGTAAAACCAAAACAGAGACAAACACCATCGTGGCAAACTGGGATTAATAGTGGATTATTTCTACAATTAAAACTTTTGAATATTTTTAGGTCTTGTAGATTTCATCACTGGAAATAATTCTGGTAAAAAAAACTCATGAGTTGGTTCAAGTTATCTGTTAATTTACAGTTTGTGTAGCTTAAATAGTCTAAATTTAGTTTAACATTATAGTAATAATATTGGTTAATAATATTAATAATAATATTTTTAATATTAATAATAGTAATTAATTATATTATTATTAATATTAAGATTTTCTTTCCTTTCTTTTTTTTAAACTTTTATTTCACTTCGCACTCAAATGTAAATATTGAACAAGTTTCAACCAATTTTTATTCAGACCAGGAAACAGCTTTGGTGGAGGCGGCCATCTTGTTTTCAGGCTCTTCCCAGCTCTGACCTCAGAACTCTGAGGTCAGTGTAACGTGACATTAGACGGATTCTCCCAGCCCTGCTCAACGAGCAATTTTCACCCAGAAATCATATTGCTGTGGACGTGGCCTTGGTTTCCTTTTCTTTCTTTTTTTTTAACCTTCCAAACTCCAGTCAGTCCTGACAACATACACAGATCATCATACCAGCTTCTGATGAGAAACCCCTAAACCCAACCAGTCATTTAGAGATGAAGACTTGGATGAAACGTCTACAAATCCAGTTGTCTTTGTTTCTGCTTGTTTGTTTGTTTGTTTTTTGAACAAACCTTGACCTGGAGGACTGAGAACCTTCACAGAGAACATTTAAAGCCATTAACTTTAAACGAAACAGTGTTTTTAGTTGTCTCATGTAGTGTGTTGTCTCTCTTTTTTTTTTTTTTTGGTTTTGTTGGGGCCAAACTTGTTGCTCAAGATGCTAATGAAGAAGTGTTTGGAGTCTGATTCTCTGCTCGTATGAGAAGGTTTATTTTAACTCGCTTATTGTTTTTAATGTGGGAATAAATAGAAAGTTTGGGCTGTCACATTGCTGGGAATGACTGTGTGTTGTCATGAATGATTCATGAGCAGCTGCTGTTGGTGTGTTAATAATCAACGCCTGGAGCATCTCTCTTCCTCTCTATCTATCCATCTCTCCCTCTATCTCTCCATCTCTCTGACTCATTCTCTCTCTCTTTCTCCCTCTCTACCTGAACACCTTGAATCGAGGCACCAACGGCCAGAAAAACAGGACATGTCTGTTCCTGCTGCTTCTCCTTCTCCTCCTCCTCCACCTCCTCCTCCTCCTCCTCCTCCTCCAGCTTTTCTCTGCTTCACTATCACTTTCTTTCTCGCTCACTCTTGTTCACTTGTTTCTTCTTGCCCCGGGTTTGTCAGTAAGTCATTGGTATAACTCGAGGAAGGGTTTAGAAAGGGAACAAACTCCATACCTTGTGGTTTGCTGCCGGTTGTAGTTGTTCACTCATGTTCTGGAGGAAGCGACAGGAGCTTCACTGAGAAACAGCCGGTAAGCCTGATCCAGAAGTTTAGTACGTAGACCTGCTTTTAATCTGATCTCTTGAAAACGTCCTGTTTGGTGATTAAAATGATGATTTGATGTCGAGGCTGCAGCTGCCTACAGGCGTCAGATGTTTGAACAGCTCTGGACATGACAACTTTCTCATGTATCTGTTGCAATAGGAGAGATTTCATCATCAGCCAGCGTTGTGGTTAACGCTGATATGTTTCTCTGAAGAGTCTGCATGTTCTCTGGTGAACTGGTGAATCTAAATTGACCAGAGGTGTGAGTGTGGACGGTCGTTTGTCTTTCTGTGGATGGACCTTTTCCCCTGACGACACCTGTGCCCTTTGACCTCTAACAGAAAGTGTTGGTTAACAGTCAAAAAAGATGTTAAATTCACTTCTGATCTGACGCTGACACAGAACTCTGCAAAGTTTCATGTTGACTTGTATAAACCTGTATAATGTGTCACGGATGAAGCTCAGTCCAGAAACATTTTAGCTGCCTTCGTTAGAAGCTCATCCTCCGTCTACTGCTTCACACAGGAAAAATCACCGACATGCAGACCACAAACTGTGCCAATGTCCTGAATGATGCTAATGTGCTCATGCTGCGGTCCTAGCGTGGGTTGCAACCACCACCATGTCCTCTGATGAGTTAAAAGTGTCACACAAGAGAAGATGATCTCAAATCACAGTCTGAGTTTTGCAAAAGTCAGAAAAATGGACTGCAGATTTTTGAGTGAGGGACTGACCCAACATCTCATCGTTTTCTATGAATTATAGGTGGTTTCTGTGCAGGTGGAGCTCAGGCTAAATCTGCAGAAGAAGCAGACACAGTAACAGCAAACCATGTTACTGAAATCTGCACAATGCAGGGCAAATTTAGCATGATGCTAACACAACAGATGGTTTTTCACATCCTTTAGGATGAATTTGAACATCTGACAATCGCATTAGCCTCAGTTATACTATGTGCTAAATGCTAATTGCAATTGCTTGCATGATTATCATACATAATCCTGTCCTGAGGAACGGTCCTGAAGCTCAGCGTGGCGTCTCCGTCCATCTCCACCTTTGTCTGACTCCTCCTTACCCCAGTTGATTCAATAATGGTCAAAGAGATGGAGCATGTGTGTAGCTGACACTAAAGATGGCTAGCGACCCTTGAGGACACCCACCTGTCGCTCAATGCAGCCACGCCCCTTAATTCTGCAGAACTTTAATCCTTCACCTCAGTTAAACAAGTGAGTGCTATAAAAAAGCACAATGAATGAAGATATGAGCTCAACAGAGACTCCAGAGCAGATGCTAACGACGATGCTAATGGTGATGCTAATGGTGATTCTGCAGATGTTTGCTGGAGCAGAATCACGACAACTTTCCTGCACAAAGTTCCCAGGCTAACTGGATGATGCTAACATGTTAAACTACAAAAATAAAGAGGCCTAAAGTAACGTCTCATAAAGTTCTACAGTTTAATTTCACTCTGATCTTCAGCTGGACTGAAAAGTGATTTCATTTGGGCATTCAGTTGCTATTATTGTCTAAATGTGAACTTTTGAAGTGGAGCAGAGCTCAGTTTTCACATGAAAACAAGAACAGACACGAACATGAACTGCCTGCACTCGGTTGTTACGATCCGCGTTGAATCCAGTTCATTAAAATCAAGAGTTGTGATATGTCAGCTTGGACTCGGTGTTTGAGTCAGCTGACTGTCTGTGTGTGTATGTGTGTGTTGGGTAAGTGTGGGTGTGCTGACTTCCTGCTATGAGGAAACCGTCTTCCGATGAAGACACACTGAAACGTTTCAGATCTAAACTGATGTGGAAACACACTCGTAATGAGACACGCACACATTTCACTTGTTGTCACTCCGTCAGGGCTCAGGCAGGTCGAGTGTGTTTGTCCCGTTACTCATGACGGATCTGTGGCATCTAATGTTAGCGTTGACAAATTAGTCGTCTTATCAAGCGACAACAACAAACCGATTCAGAGGTGACACGTGGAGTTTGAGCTTCCAGGTTGAGGCAAGAATTCAAAACCAGGGAAACTAGATAAAGAAGAGAATGGTGAGTACGATCAAAAACTTTTTCTTTACTCTCTGAGAACTGAGCAGAACTAACTGCATTGGACAAGGAATGTGATACTTAACCAAAACTAGGAGCTAAAAGAGGCTTAATAGGAGCTAAACAGAGCTGCAACATTGTAGCTGCAGCTACAGTTATGTAGCAGTGAGGAGGAGGACGGGTTGAATGGATGGGTCAACAAAACACCAGACGATAATCATTTTCTTTGGGCCATCTTTTTATTAGTGTGATCGAGGCAGCGCATGTCCTGAACACGAACCTCGATGCTCCAGGTGTAGATTATATCCAGCAGCGGCCACAACATCAAAATAACTTAATAAAATACTCATTTTTATCAGAAATCAATAATTCCTCTACAACCAGGCTAACTTCTTTGGCGGTTTTGCATCAAAGGGTACTTGTTGCATTCCTTTTTTTTTTTTTCTGTTGGGGAGGCGAACCTGTCTGTGGCCCTTTGGTTTACCAAGCTGCACCTCTAACCACTACTGTAGTGGAAATACTGCCAGGTCACAAAAACGCATGTCTCTGCTGGAAACGTTCCTCCCTGAGACGGAAGAAGCAAGCGCAAATATAAAACAGGAAAAATAGTAATGCACAGTATCTTGAAACTTTAATCTGATTACAGGTTTGGTAATAGTGACACGTTAGATTATTGTTACTGGAGAAAAGTAGTCAGATTACAGTAACGCATTACTGGAAACAAGGACTCAACAACATGGAACATGGGACCATTTTAATCTAATGTTTCTGCCTCCTGTGTTTTGTTGGGTTTTCTTTATGTACTTTCAGGACTTAAGCTGAGTTTCTATCTTTTAATGTGGAGCATATAAAATGTTTCTTGGGCTCATTTTCCGTTGCTGATCCATGCCAGCAGTGATACTCGGTCTGCCACCACTTTGCTCTAATGAAGTTTGGTTCATTTGCTCATGTTCCTCCCAGGATTCACTAGAAAACCTTGGGGGACCCGTAGCATTCCCATCTGACGCTGCCGCTTTGTTTTTACTTGTTGCTTTTTACAACCCACTGTTGTGCTTCTGGAGCAAAGCAGGAAGTCAGTTAAATTTCAAGCCACAACGTCAGTTTATAAGGGGGGGGGGGGGGGGGGGGTTGCAAAACACTGGACTTTAACAGGAGACGGCTGTGGTATCTTTTAACCACTCCACAACACCATTCATTGCTTTTTTATTATGACAAAGGAGAAAAAGGACTGTCTGTGTAAACTTAAAGACATTTAGGTTTCAGCTGTAATTCTCATACGAGTCGTATTCATTCATAGATCAGAGTACTTGATGCTTTTTATTGCTCTCTGCAACATCAGATCAGACTTCCTGTGTCATTATGACCTCAGCTTGTGTTGCAGACTTGGTCTAAGCTGTTTTAACCGGTAAATATCTACAGTCTGTCAGCGTCTAATCCAAACTGGACCTGATCAGAACCGGGACAACGTTCCCAAACAAAGTACAGAGATGGGATCTGAGAGGAGCCCATGACACCAACAAGAGACAGAGAACACGAACTCTGGCAGCAGCAGATTTAGCTCTCAGTAAATTTGAGCAAATAAAAAAAAGTTCCAGTGGAAACAATTATAGGAAAGAAGATTTGTGCATGATTTGCATAAATAAGTAGCTATGCGTCCGTGGTGCACCATGATGTAAAGAAGAGACCAGAAGAAGAGAGTTTTACACTTTCACTAAAAGATTCTGGAGAAGATCCTTCGAATGGCGGATAAAATGACGGTTAGACTTTTCTGAAAGTTTTATCTGTTTTTATCTTATCCTTCCTGAGGGTCTAATAAAGGTGTCGCACATATTACAAGTGCTGCTGGAGTCTCGGCCTTTCTACTAATTCTTGGCAGCAGCTGAACACAATCATCTCTTAGATCCACCTGGAGCTGATTTCTAATTTAAAATTTCATTTTTTTCTTTTATGCTTTCTCACTGTTGTCGTGTTTGCAGAAGGAAACCTGAGAGTTGGTTGAGACTCTAGACACAGCTGTGGTTTAATGAATGGGTTTTGTTTTGACAGTAGACGTTGGGAAGTTTCTTTTATTTTATTGCAGAAGCTTGTTGGTTTCAGCTGAACACGACCCGGACGCCAGCATGGAGGCCTACCATTTACAACTAAATGTCTCTGATGCAGAAGTGAGATGTTTACATGTTTCCACTTTGAAGGATGAACCGCGATGCACACGTCTTATAATGTGTTCCTCTGAATGGTCAAAGAGTTGGCCCCATGAAAAGCCTTCAAACCAAACCCTCCTTGGGACTGAGGATGCTAATTAGCCGGCGTATTTACATCTATTGCTGCCTGAATATATGTCCATTAATGTGCGCTGTCCCTATCAGATAAATAAATAACTGTGAGTTTGTGCATATGTCGACAGCAGCTCTGTGATTGTCGTGTTCTTGTGAAGCACTGAGTGAGATTCTGACTGTGTCTCCTGCAGTTGTTATGATGAGCAGCTGAGACCAACTGAGACCAACACAAACACACCAACACCACCATGAGTACGTGGCCGGTGCACTCGACCTCGCCTTCAGACGAGGACCCGATGACGCCTCCACCCATGACCACACCTCCGCGAAAAGCCTCGGTTCGCCTCCAGGAGAGGTGGGTAGCCACGACACGCGTCCTCCCAGAAACATCCACAATACTACTTCTTCTTCTTCTGCATATATGTATATTTGCAAATATTAAGTTCCTGCTTCGTGTTCTCGTTTTGTAGGCGGGGCTCCAACTTGTCTCTCCTGCTGGATGTTAGCACGCTGGGGGCGGAGCCTGTCTGCTCCGTCTCCACCCCTAAGGAGGTGTGGCTTCAGCTGCTTCACACCTCCTCACGCCCTCTGACCCATGACCTTCTGCAGGAGGCTGCCGAGGACACGAACGCGCTGAATGCTGAGTACCAGGTAGTTTATCAATGGATGGAAGTCAGAGAATTTAATCCAAAAGATTTTATCGTTCTTTGTAGGTTTTATATTCCCTTTTATGTATTTAGTGCTAGGATGATTTTCAAATTAAGGATTTCATCGTATGGTCTAAAGTAAATTCAGCTTTATTTGATCTCAAGCTGGTTGAACCAGCAACAAAATAGTAGAATAATTTATCAAATAACTTATTGACTTCACAATTTCTCATTGCCACATGTGGTTAAGTTGTTCAGCACATGCGTCATCATAGTGTCGCCTCTTTGTTTTACTCAAACGTCTGCAGAGTTTCAGTCTTTATTAATGAAATACACTGTGACGTCTCGGTAGTTTTCATTGTTCAGAGAGTGGTCCCCTGTGAGAGCGATGTTCCTCCCCCGTCTCACCCACATGCAAAGTGTGCGTTTTTGACACAATGGTTCCTATTGAGGGTAGATTATAAGAGTTATCTCCTGAGTCCATCATCTTCTACTGTGCTGATCCAGGCAACCAAGGAAGTGGTTAACCTGATGCTTACAGGTTTCGTTATCTGGCCACGGGCGTCTGTAGTTTAGAGCCACTGGTCATCTCTTTAAAATGTCTTTAAAATGAAAATGTCCACCTAAAGGTGCCACAGACTGCCATTTGTCCAGGAGGATGAAGTAAACAAAACAATGAGATAAAGGCATTAAATGAATCATCACAATCAAGACATACATTTCTAATTTTGACAGCACTAATTTAGATGGATACGACAAATATGTCAGCCAATATTCAACCCCTTAAGTTTAGATTAGTTTACATCATTGCAAACTATTTCTATTTATTTCTCGGTTATGCCGGCGACTTTTACTAAAACAGTGCGTTCCCTAGGGGAAAAGTTAGAACATTTTGTTTAAAAAACTGCAGCCCGAGGGCCGTACGTTTTTCTAGCACATCAGAGTCGGCTTTACTGTCGATTCATTCACACGTACCAGACAAACAAAGGAAACGAAAAAACGTCTCTTATGTCTGAAAGTGCAGAGAACAACAAACAAGTGCACAGTAAAAATGCATTCACATAAAACACAGAGTTCCCAGAGTTTATGTAGACGCAGCACGTTTTTGTGTGAGTTTGTAAACGCGCTTCATTAAAATGGTTCATTTTTGTGAACGGATGTTAATTAAATCATTTAGATGTTGTGATCTGCTCACAGGCCTCATCCTGACCAGACACGTGCGTCTGTTCTTAGACTTTCACCATGTTTGTGTTCAGGAACATGTGTTTGTTACATCATGGAAGTGAAACCTTCATTAACTGTGTCTCAACTTATGTTTCCGGTTAAAAAAAAAAACTGTTCTGCGTTTTAATTATG
This sequence comes from Mugil cephalus, assembly GCF_022458985.1. Classification (NCBI taxonomy): domain Eukaryota; kingdom Metazoa; phylum Chordata; class Actinopteri; order Mugiliformes; family Mugilidae; genus Mugil; species Mugil cephalus. The sequence goes on from NC_061770.1 coordinate 26,361,971, forward strand.
ATATAAGAAAGGATTTCCTGGTTGTATAAAACAGCTAAATATATTTATTTATTGATGACTAATTAAAAAATAAATAAAACTTAATAAATAATGACGGTGTGAGATGAGCTGCGTGTCTTTTACCATCCGTCCTGTCCCTGTCCTCTCAACAGAAGATTCCTCCAAACTTCGTGAACGCTGCAGAGCTCAACGTCCCGGGACACACGGTGAAAGACAGATATAAGACCATCCTGCCCAGTCAGTGCCGCTCCTCTTCCTCTCTCCTCAGAACAAAACCTCTTCCTCTTCATCACTCTGGTTTGTCGTCCACCGTTTAGACCCCGAAAGCCGTGTGATCCTCAGGAACCTGGAGGAGGAGTCGGGCCCGGACCACTACATCAACGCCAACTACATCAGGGTCAGTGAGTCCTAACGGGTCTGGTGTACGTGTAGAGACGATTGTTTATGTAAAGATGAAAATCTATTGAGGACGTATTTTTGCTGAAAGCCGTGGCTGTTTCCTCCACTATATGTTAAAACAAGACGTTTTTCAATGGAGGTTCTGTTTTAGTCACGCTCAACAAACCCGCAAAAAGTTCAAATCTAGTCAAGTTATCATCGGTCCGTAAATACTAATATGTGGACACGTGCTCCAGTTGTACAATTATACACATTTATAAAAAAAATGTATGGTTCCTGAGGCCTCGTCATGTTTTAGAGATTAAAGAACATTTCACTGAGACAAACAGGAAGTTTACCACAGATGGCTTTCAAGATTAACTCAGTCTTTTTCTGAATTATCGGCCGGATCCAGTAAACATGTTGTTCCAACAGTAATCTAATCTAAGATGTAATCTAAAACTGGTGGAAATGGAAAACATTTGTTGGATGATAATAAACTATTCCGACAGTTTGTTTTGTGTAAAGTGAGAATGGAAAAAATGTTTCTGTGATATTTGCATTAATTTGATGTTATCGGTTAAACGTGTGGATCATGACAGACATCAGAACGATCATTAACTTATTAATTAACAGGAGGTTTGAAAACTGTAAAAACCTTTGGACAAGAAGTGAAGGAACCAGGGACAGAACTGAGACATATTTTGTAATTTAAAACAACAAAACCACAACACACTCAATTTTATAGTTAAATTAAAAAATAATAATAATAATAAGAAGAAAAAAACATATATATGTAAACGTTACTTCATGGGTTATTTTTCCTTTGGCTTAATGAGGTGTCATCCTACATTCACTGGATAAGAAATGGAGGTTTGTTCGTTTCTTATCACAAACTGAAGCAACCGTCAGTGTTTTTACAGTGCAGAAATACCAGAGGATTTAAAGTAAATAAGGAAAAAGTGCAAAATAAACCTCTTCATTGCACCATCTTGTAGTTCATAGGTTATTAATGCTTGGTGTTTGTACGATGCAGACCTTAGTGTTGACGGCAGCATCTACGTGTGCTGCACACAAGAGTTTAATTCATAACCTCAGGAAGAGTCTTTGCAGAAAAATATCAAAGACTAAAAATATCAAAGATTTATTATTTTTCTATGCTTCATGTTTCCAATTTATTTGTGCCCTACTTCATTTACTAATTTATCATTTAATTTGGAGACAATGTAATGAAATCTAAATTATTAATCAAATTTTATTTGCATATTTGTTTTTATTTATATACCTTTCAAAACAAATTAATGCTGTTCAAAGTGTTTCACATTTTGAGTGTCAAAAATACAAATAGAAAGTCAAACAAGAAAAGGGACTTGGAGATTAATGCACACTGCAAAAATATTAAAACAATAAAAGACCAATATCAAAAACGATAAATAAATAAAATAATATTAAATAAATAAATAAAACATTGTAAAATAGAAGAATATTAAACTAGAATGAAGTAAAATGCAGGATAAAAATGTGCAGAAAATACACAAATTAATACTGACTGTAGATGTTGTACTTTGGTATTTTTTTTATGCTGCTATGGCCGAATGCTGTTGATCAAGTAATATCGTCTGCATAGAATTGGACTCCCGTGTCGTAGTAAACCGTCTGTCACTGTTGTAGCAGGAAGTCTTCTCTTTATTTTTATATTTCATATTTACTTGAACTGACATGAAAAGAAGTCAAAGCCCTGATCCTTGTGGTGGGAAGAAAGCAGCGTTTTCATATCGTTGGGTTAACAAATATAAACTGAATAAATGTTCTTCGTCTGGACAAAATGTGTCACAACCAGGAAACTGTAAAAAACAGGAAGTCTGATTAGAGAGTCTTTATTTGTCGTGGTGATAAATAGTTGAAATAATTCGATGCATCTTCTTTAATCTTTGTCTTGTATTCTGTACTATGCTGCAGAAAAACTCACGAGGAGTTCTGATCACGCAATGTCACGACTCTTCTTTCATGGTGGTCTGAGCCCCTCTGTTATTAAGGTGCTGATTAAAGGTGTTTAGTGAAGAGGAGAAAGAGCCGATGGCGTGGGCGTCCTTTGAAACAAACGGAAAGTCAGATATGAGTCGGTTTTGTCAGCGTGGGAGTTTGACAACCAGGAAAACCACAGGAAGTGAGGGAGGAAGTGACATGTCCCGACCCCCCCAACCCCCCACCCCACCCTCCGGCCCACGCATCCCTCACGTTGTGCAGCCTCAGCTCTGAGCGAGTTGTTGTTCATCTGATGTTTGAGCAATTCAGTTTTATTTATTTAGCATCAATAACAACACAAATTATCTCAAGACGTTTTACAAAATCCAGCCCAGAACCAGCTCATATGGAGGAACCGGTCTACTTAAGACCAGCCAGGTGGAGACAGATAAGAGATAAACGTCCATCTGACCGAAGCAAACATGTAGAGTCTGATGATGATGATGATGTAGCAGTTTGGGAATCTAAGAGGAATCAAAGGCAGGTTGTTCATCTGCTCGGTGCATCGTCCCCCTGCAGCCTAGGCCTATAGCAGCACAACTAAAGGATGGTTCAGTCCAGCTGTGACTAAAAGCTTAGTCAAAAAGGCTGAACTTGAAAGTAGAGACAGTGTCTGAACCCAAACTGGGAGCTGGTTCCATAGGAGAGGAGCCTAATAGCTGAAGGCTCTACCTCCCATTCTACTTTTAGAAACTCTAGGAACCACAAGCAGACCTGCACTTAGAGATGGTAGTGATCTGTTGGGACAGTATGGTTCTATGAGATATGATGGAGCTAGGCCTTTAAGAGCCTTAGGGATGGAAAGAGACGAGTCCGGTGATGAGTTTCCACTTCTGTTCATTCGCTTCCTGTCTCATGAGGTCGAGGGTGGTTTCAGAGGGACGGGACGAGCATTTATTCGTGTTATTTTCAGGTTCAAAGTTGTCATGTTGAAAGCGTAAGATCACAACTGCAAAGATCAAAAGCTTTATAAATCAGAAACAGAACTGACTGTGTTTGAGTCTAGATGGAAGATCAGTTCCTCAAAGGAAACCAGCTGATCATTGATCTGAGTCTGAAAACATTCGTCATGTAAAAACCTTCAAACAACACAAAGAAACGCAAACCTACTTCTTTAAAAGAATGTTTTTTCCTTCTCTTCATTTTTTAGCATTAGCCTAATTATTATTAGCAGTCATTATTGCACAGATGTTATAATCCCTTGTGCCATGATCTGAGGCAAAATGCATTTAGAAGCCCAGTCTGAACTGAAAAACCAAAAAGCAGGCTAACAGACAGCTACCACTAGCAGCCAACTAGTAGACACCAGCTAACTAGCCTAGTCAACAGCAGTAGGTAAGAAGTGATAAGATATGCGACTACATGTCAATCAACACATCGCCCCTCTGCAAAACTACATTTAGAAACCCAGTCCGAATGAAAGAAAAAACTTGACCAGCAGGCTAGCAGTCAGCGACCATTAGCAACCAACAAGGAGACGCCAGCTAACTAGCCTAGCCAACAGCAGTTGGCAGCGGCACATCATTGGGGTTTTCAACTGGGCACCTCCCTTCACCCATGTTTTGTTAAGTTAGGTCCACGACACCTCAGGAAGGCTTGCAACCGAGAAATTAGTTTAGCCTTAACTACTAGCCTTACCTTAAGCATGCTCCCCAGCTAGGATATTTCTTCCTTAACCACAGCCATGCACTTGCTCACTCTGCTGCCATGGACATATTGTTTCCTGCCACCCTCATTGTTATTATTAGCCAGACATTAGCAACCTTTTACCTCTCAGAGACGCAGTAACTTCAAGATGTTTCTTGTCATGTGCTCAGTATAAACATCAGTTTACACCAGGGATGACAAATATATGACCCAGTGTGGCCCACAGGATGAGTTCTCAAAGCGCAAAAAATCACATTGAAGACATTAACTGCACTAAATACATAAAAGGAAACATTAAAACCTACAAAGACCAATGCAATCTGTTAAATTAAACTTTATGAAACCAGAGTTTAAGAAGTATATGGGGAAAGTGATGAAAACTGAACCACTGATTATGTGACAGGGCTACAGAGGGGCTCCCAGGGCCTATATCGCCACCCAGGGGCCAATGGTGCACACTGTGGGGGATTTCTGGGACATGGTTTGGCAGGAGAGGAGCAGCATCATCGTCATGGTTACCAGACTGAAGGAGAACAACGAGGTGACGAGTGAAACACGAGTCGAGCTTGAAAGTTCAACTTTTAACCTTTTATCCGAATCTAAATGTGAATGTGTGTCTGTTCCAGAAGTGTGAAGTATACTGGCCACAGCCGAGGGACTGGAGGGAGGAGGAGGAAGATGAGGAGGGTGAAGAGGGAGGAGAGACGAGTCGATTCGGCAGATTCCTCCTCAGAGTGAAAGACAGCCGAGAGAAAGATGGGTTCACTGTCACCGACATGGAGATACAGGCATGTTGAAATTCAACTTCACTTTATCTGCTCTTCTACTCCTACTCCTGTTCTCTCAATTCAAAAAGCAAAAACTAAAAGTCCTAAACACGTAAATGTGCCCTGGGTCCTTAATCTATGAAACCAGTGGTTATTAGACTCATGTAAAAGAAGATTTTGTAGGTGAAGAAGAAGAAGAAGACAAAGTATTAGCAGAAGAAGAACCAGTGGTCACCATGGAGACTACTTCCTGGACTGAATGATGGACTCTTTATGTTTCAGCTTGACTCAGAGCGCCGTCCGGTCAGACACTACTGGTTCACCTCTTGGCCGGACCACCACATCCCACAATGCTTTGCTACTCTGCTGAGACTCGTGGAGGAGGTGGAGACGTACAGCAGGTCCTTGGCTCCTCCCACCGGCTCTCAGCCAATCGAAGGCCCCACCTCCGGTCCTGGACCAATCATTGTCCACTGCAGGTAGGCTGGAGAGTTTAATTTGATAAGATTTTATTTGATACACAACTGTCACTCAACATTTAATTTAATTTAATTTAATTTAATTTAATTTAAGTTAATTTAATTAATTTAAAATTTTAATTTTACTTTAATTTGGTAACAGGTTTTTCATGCAAATCAATAAGATTTTGAAATAATTTTATTTATCTTTTTAATAATAATGGTTTTTTAATAAACCATTATCTGAATGGATAGATTTAATAATAAAAATAACAATAAATTAATTCATCTTTATTATTATAACACAATTCAAATGAAATACCTTCATAAATATGTGCAGCTATATAAAAAGGCACATAAATCTAATGTAATAAAAACAAGTAAAAACTAATAAACTGACCATTGTCTTCAGTTAATGTGGAGGACAATAATAAATAAATAAATACCTGCCAGAAATAATTAAATAAGTAAATATATGCCAAATATATTTATGTATTTATCCATTTATCCATTTATTTATTTATTTATTTATTATTGTATCACAATTGCTCCTCCGTACTGTTACATATTCGAATACAGAAATCTGTTATTCTCTTCATTTAAATATTAAAACAATAAATGAATTAACAATTAAAAAAAAATAGAATTTAAAAAACAAAGCACATTAATATTTGTTTTTTCTGCAAAGTATTAAAGCTTCATGACATAAAATAAAGACACGAGACGAAATACTAAAAACCCTGAAGCATGAAGCATGAAACCAGAGGGTGAGATGAAACATGTTTCCTGTCTGAGGACGACATGAAAGTAAATGAATGTAAATGTGTTTCTAGAAAACAATGATGAGTCCTCTCCTCCTCCTCTCCCTCCTCAGTGCAGGTATTGGGAGGACAGGTTGTTTTATAGCCAGTAGTATCGGTTGCCAGCAGCTCAGAGAATCTGGTCAGGTCGACGTCCTGGAGACGGTTTGTCAGCTTCGACTCGACAGGTGACTCCTCTCTCCTCCTCGTCTCCTCCTCGTCTCCTCCTCGTCTCCTCCTCGTCTCCTCTCTCCTCTCTGTCCTCTCTCCTCTCTGCTCTGGATGCCTCATATTTAACCTGTGATGGTTTTTTAGAGGAGGGATGATCCAGACCCCGGAGCAGTACCAGTTCCTGTACTCTACACTGGCCCAGTACAGCAGCCAGCTCCAGGTTCGTGGAAGCGTTCATTCGATCTCTCTGAGATTCACGACTAATGATGAAAACCTCAGTTTGTCCTGGTTCAGCTGTTGGTTTCCATCAATGACTGGATCTAAATATAGTTTAAAGGGCATCAATAGACTCATCAGGACGATATAAATATGTAAATCATCTGCATAATCATGAACTATTCACGCCCCCAAGTGGTCGCACGTAAAGATTAAAAAAACGTGTCGGACCTAATATAGAACCTTGAGGGACACCACAATCCATTTTATAGGTTCTTGATGAAGGTTCTTTGAAGACTCTGAAGAGATGAGGGCGTTAATGCGGAATGGATCCACAATAATGAGAAGAAATGTGGCTTCAACTAATTTTCATCTAGAATAAAACAGTTCAGGCTTCTGAACCTGGTTCTGACTACCAGGCTTAAAAGAAATTAAGATGTTCGTAGGAAAAAACTTTACATTTGTTCACGACTTAAGGATGAGGAACCGTATATGGTAAATTCATTAATCTCAATTTTCTACATGAAAATTTTCCTCATATGCCCTTCATCTGTAACACTTTACAGATGAAATTTAAGATTTTCTGAAATATTCACTAAAAATAATCTGGGTTTATATTTTTTAATCAGCCAGAGAAAACACAACAGATAAAAATATCAATGTGATGCTTTTTACATATGATTATATTAATTATTAATGTATGAGACTTGAATCTAACCTCAGTTGAACCTAGACAGACACCAAACAAGAGTCAGAGCTTTAACCTCCACCAATACCTTCTATGAACCACAGAAACATCAACCACACACCAGTCACTCCTCCAGCTGAACCTCCAACTGAGCCTCCATCAGCCCTGAAATAATAAATAAATCACAAATGAACGTCGAACAAACATTATCACGTCTTTAAAACCTGATGCTGGAAAACAGGATTAATTTAATGAAAAAGTTACAGTGATAACCAACGTTTCAACCTGGAGGTCGTCTTCACGGTACAAGAAACAAAAACAACAAAACAATGTATTATAAAATATTATTTTGCACCATTTTGCACAATATGTAAAAACACATATAAAAAACAAATAAATAATGAAATAGTGCAGGGAGAGACAAAAATCCATGGTGGGCTCATTTGAGGCTTCAACCTTATAATATTATTACAATAAAGATTAAATGGGTTCAAGGCTTCTCTAAAAAAAAGGAAGGAAAAGAGGAAAAGAAATGCATCAAATGCATATACAACTGAAAAAGAAACAAAAGACAGAAAAATAAAAATACTTCCAATAAGAAACTTAACTTAACTTTCTTCATTCCTATACCTGCAAAAATAACATCTTTATACCTCAACTATAAATACAGGCTCCGCCTTTTAGTTTTATTCTCATATGTTTGTTGAACCAAACCTGACTTTAAAAACAAGAACCAGCGTTAGAAAGTCGGTTCACTGGGTTTTCTCTTCTCCAGAACCAGCACCAGAACCAGAACCAACCTGACACCAACCTGCCCCAGCACCAGCAGAACCCAGAGGACCGGGTCAGCGTACAGCTCCAGGACCTCCAGCTACACGGCAAACACAACAGGGAGAACTGAGGAGAACCGGAAGCTGGAGAACCTGGAGAACCAAGCTGAAGGCAGCTGGGTGGACGCCTGCAGAACCCGAAGAACTGACACAAACCAGAGCAGAGCTGCAGGAACCAGCACAGGAAACTGGACTTTGTTCTGCCCAGACTGAAGAGCAGGCCCAGTTCATCCAAGAACCCGACAGGAAGCAGGACGAGGACGGCTCCACCAGTATTAGTTTTATTATACGAGGTCAAAAACAGCAACGAGGCTATTTAAGGATTATTTGAATGTTTTATTGAATGTATCAGGACGTAAACACCTGAACCTCCAGAATAAAGAACCAATTTATCAGAACCAGACGTGTGGTCCAGCTTTTCTTCGTCTATTAGAGCAGATTTAGATGAGACGGTGCTTATTAAAGGCTGCAGGAGTAAACACAAACAGAGCAGAGTAATCATCAGTAACTCATAACCTGTAACGGCTCCACTGAAAGAAACAGTTTCCTCCAGTTAATACTTTAATAAAAGTATTTTATGTCTCATTATTTGTATTTTAGACCGTTTCTATTCACTGTAATTGTCTTAACTTTATGAATTTCCATCAATGTACCGTTCAGACAGTGAAGTATTTATTTTTCTGTTATTTTTAAATAATTTTATTTCATTAATTATTACATAGGAATGTAAATTTATTCTACTGATAAACTATTGGGAATACTAATTTTATGCTAACTGGTTAGGACCCTCTCCTCCTGCTATTTGTGTTATTTTAGTTTTTTTTTTTTTGTTTTCATTTTATTATAAATAGTTTTTGTTTGTTTGTTTTTTTGTTATTAACATTAGATGAAGAACAAATACACTTTTTCCATGTCTCCAGAGTCCAGGCTGATTAGTGGTTTTCTTGTCTTTCCACATGGTTGTTGAAGAAATGAGAAGAAATAAGAAGCTATTTTTTATTTTTAATTATTTATTTATTGGTCTGGTAGTTAAAGCATATAATATAATATAATATAATATAATATAATATAATATAATATAATATAATATAATATAATATAATATAATATAATATAATATAATATAATATAATATAATATAATATAATAATAAAGGGTGTTATTGCTTCATTTGGCCAGTAGAGGGTAGTAACTCAGACACGGTTCGTCTATCTGTTTAGTCTTTTCTCCGCTCTCCTCTACTTCCTGAATCAGCCCCACCCAAACCGGAAGCTGCTCCGACGCCCTCCTCCCAGATAAGATCAAAAATAAAAAGAGGACCAATTTAAAACACAACTACCGAGTAAAAAGTCTCTTATTTTTATTTACTGTGGATAAATTATTATAACTGAAATCACGTAAACCTCGAATCTTTATTTAATTGTGTGTTTTTTATTATTATTGTTAATTTCATTTTTATTTCGAAGGGCTTCACCGGATGTGGGGTCGCGTAACTGCTTCTGTCTTGACGTCGCTGGTAGGAAAAGGCGTAGCTAGTAAACATAAAGACAGAAAGACGAAAATAAAACCCTATTAAACCTTATTTTCGGTTCATGTACAAGTGTTTCGGCGTCGTCGGGTTTCCAGTTACCGCACGTGGTCGTCATAGTGACTGTCAACGTTCAGCAGAACGGGACTGTTGGGGCGTTAGCCACCTAGCCGTAGCCACAGCAGCAGCAGCAGCAGCCGTTAGCATTAGCATCAGCACCGGGGACGATAAAGATGATAGCGCTGATTAACAAGCTGCTGGACTGGTTCAAGGCGCTCTTCTGGAAGGAGGAGATGGAGCTGACCCTGGTGGGGCTGCAGTACTCCGGGAAGACGACCTTCGTCAACGTGATAGCGGTGAGTTGTAGCCGCTAACAGATGTGCTAACGCATCTGGCTGTAGCGTCCATTGTTATCCTGCAGAGGTGAGGTCAGCCAGACCCGAGCAGGACGGGGGCGATATTTTAGCGATTTAAACCTCAGAATGTGTTAAAAAAAAAAATAAAATAAAATAAAAAGCTGCTCATGTCTCTTGTGTTAGCTCAGGGGTGTCAAGCACGTTTTAGTTCGGGGGCTCAATTTGACCTCAAGTGTAGCCGGACCAGTAACGTCTTATTTATGCACTGATGTTCACTTTACCCGTGTTTTATATTCCGTAATTTATCCTCTGACCATTTCCTCTAGTGGGAATCGGTTCCTGTTTATAGGCTACTTATATTTAACACACGGATGTATCTGTGTAATACGGTAAAAGTAGCTCAATCAGTCATTGTGTGTGTGTAGCATCTGTGTAACGTTATATGGTCTCACCTGTAAATATTGTCCACATGCTAGAAAAACAACTTGTGCTTTACCTCCAATATATCACACTGTTTATGCTACATGCATTTACTGCTTACTGCACTTCTGGTTAGATACCAAAGTGCAATTGTAGTGTCCATTTATTTCATTGATCTGCACCCGTGTAATGACACACACAGTTTAATCTAATCGAGACTGACTGAATAATAACCTATAAACAAAGACTGTGTAAGACTTTTTTCCATTTTGTTTTAGTGCTAAGAAGAAAGAGTAATTTAAGGGAATATTTATTAAAAATATTTATCAAAATGAACTTTTGTAAGAAATAAGAAGGGGAATTTAGGCTCATTGCTGACGGCTGTTTAGTCTCAGTGTATTAATATTCACGCCTTACGAAGTGTGTTAGTGATCCATGTCTTAATCCAGTCCAAAATTATATAAAAGAAAAATGTTTAGAACTGTCAGTCTTGTTTTTCACCTCATATCTAACTTGTTATTCATTCATATCCATGTAAAACAATATTTGATAGATGAGGTTCTGCTCTTATTAAACATATATAACACACATGACAATTGTTATCATTTAAGGAGAAAATACTGCAGCCGTCATGTGTGTGTGTGTTTTTTTTTTGTGCTGCCATCTTTGCTGTATTAAACTCTGTGGTGTTATTGGGTTGATTAGATAGATAGATAGATAGATAGATAGATAGATAGATAGATAGATAGATAGATTAACTCAGTGATTCTGATGGAGGTAGACGGTGAAAGAGAGAAGAGAGAGAAAGACGTGTAGCAAAAAATAAAAAGATAGTTTTAGTCAAACAGTGGATGATACATTTAGCTAAAAACACAGTAAAATATAAAGGCCGTTCAATATAGTGAAACAGAAATAAAGCAAACATGGACTCAGAGGAGCAGCCGGACTTCAGGAGGCGGAGGGAGGTCGTTTCTACCGCGCTCCTTTGTTTTTACTGGACCGATACGTTTCTTTTCCCATTTAAACCTTTTATTTAAAGACAGAGCATCATATCAGTAAATGTGTTTCTGTGTTTCAGTCCGGACAGTTCAGCGAAGACATGATTCCCACGGTGGGATTCAACATGAGGAAGATCACTAAGGGCAACGTCACCATCAAGGTTCGTAGATGAATAAAGTCGTGAGGTTTTAAGCCCCGGTCTGGTCTCTAGAGTCCAGGTGTGAACCCACAGAGAGTCCGGTCCCGTTAAAGACCACCTCCTGAACAGCAGAGGACTTTACCTCATTCGTAGAACATCTACATGTCATTATAACACTTATTTAACTGCGTCTCCTCCTCCTCTCGTACCTGTAGCTGTGGGATATCGGTGGCCAGCCCCGGTTCAGGAGCATGTGGGAGCGTTACTGTCGAGGAGTCAGCGCCATCGTGTAAGTCCTGGTTTCCTAAGTGGTGGCAAGCGTCCTCTAAATGGGCCGCTGTGACATCTCTACTGGGACCAAACACAGCAGCAACAACCCTGGAAGACGGACAAGAGACGTCTGACAGCGAATCTCACAAAGTTTATGACAAGAGTTTGTCAAACTGTAGTTAAATGTTTATGTGGAGCTAAGGTGAGATAGAAACTAGGACTGGACGGTGTGACCAAACATGCATATCACAGTATTTTATTTTATTTTTTCATGAATAATCAGATGTTTCCAACATTTTGTTCTGGTTGAGAGAAGAATTACTGCGGTACATTGACTTAACATGACAATAAAATAGTTAATTAAGTGAATATAGAATAATTCCACACTAGCTCATGATTCTAATAAAGTGAGGAATCAGACAAAGACTGTTTCTGTCAGAATACAGAACCTTTTAAACATCTTTTAGCAGAGCCAGGGTGAAGTGTGTTTAAAGATAATTTATCAGTATATTACTCACAGTCCTTTAAACCAAATGATAAACAAGCTCCTTCTGCATCATTTGGACTTTCAGGACAAAACAATTAAATGCTGAAGCTCTATTTTGCAAGTGCAGCTTTTTGGGAATTTACCCTGCAACAAGAAATACTATCTTGTGATTGGCTGCAGACTGCCACCACCTCTTCTATTCATATATGTCTGATCTCCTTTATATACACTGTATGTTACTAATATGCAGCGACTTTTATCACTTCTCAGTGTGAGAAATGTCGTGTGGTGTGAACTTATTGCACAAAAAGTAGTGTGACTGTAGCTTTTAGCATAAAATGATTGTCAGTGTCGGATTCTTTGAAACCATGAAAACCTCCAAACCACAGACACGGTTCCTTTTTCTGCACAACTTTACCTCCACCAGCTCTCAGTGATGCAGCAACAATGAAAAGGCTGTGAAACTGTGTGTGAACGCTGTAAAATAAAGTCACATCATGATGAAAATGTGTGCGTTATTCGCTGTAAACCGTCCAGTCCTGGTAGAAAGCTTCAGGCGCAGTGAGTCAGGTTTCAGTAACTTATGTGTCTCCTTCTTACTCCAGCGTTAACGTTGAACGCATGTTTTGGTTCCGTTGCAGTTACATGGTGGACGCAGCCGACCCAGAGAAGATCGAAGCCTCCAAGAACGAACTCCACAACCTGCTGGACAAACCTCAGCTCCAAGGAATTCCTGTAAGAACAAGACCAGACCGGCCCGGATCTGACTGAACCAGGACTGAAACAGACTAAAAACTGATTTAACCTGACCTAACTAATTTAATAATCTGACCTGAGTTCGTTACTTCACGTACAGACTGAAAGACTGGACCTGTTTTCTTATATAAACAGAATGAGCTTTTGAAAATGAACCTTTTATTTCCTTTTATTATTGGTGTTTTTGTTAATGTGGGTCCAGTATCTGAAGGTTTCTCCTCGTGTCTCTCTTCAGGTTTTGGTTCTGGGGAATAAGCGGGATCTGCCTGGAGCTCTGGACGAGAAGGAGCTCATAGAGAGGATGTGAGTAACCTCACATGTAGCTACGCTAGCGCAAGTCACTTCCACTTCTACCTCATCAGTCTCTCACTCTGTAACAACTCCACCCAAACACTAAACTGTGTCTTTTTTCATTAGTGCGGTTAATTGTTGTTTCTACTTCCTGCTTCACTTTCGTTCATTTCATTCATTAGTTTATTGAACCGGGACAATGCACAATATTTCGGTCGTAATCCCAAAATAAGAAGATTCCTCTTTGACAGGACTTTAAGACCTCACAACTACAAATCATACAACAGACAATCAGACAACATTAAAACGAACAATATTAGAACAAAACAACAGCAGCTGGAGCATTTGTGTGAATTTCTCTGAACACGAGTCGTACAAAAGTCTGTGTCTCTAACCCTCCTCAGTTAACGCCACACATTCTTCATTAAGACGTGAGACAATGTTTAATTATCCCACGCTCATATTGGGATTATATACAAGCAATAAACAAACAATAACAGATCAGATCTGATGTATGTATACAGCTCTCTGACAGTCAATATGTACAGTTTATAAAGTATGTACAGTGTATATACAGTATGTACAGTTAATATAGTATGTACAGTGTATATACAGTATGTACAGTTTATATACAGTGTGTACAGTTTATATAGTATGTACAGTGTATATACAGTATCCACGCTAACGTCGTAGCCTCCACGTCAACTTAGCACTGAAGCTGCAGGTTACTCACACCCGATGCTTCGTTTCAGTGTCGCATTAAAGCCGCACGACTTTTACATTAGTATCGTAAAAATGTCTTTTGGCGATACTTGATTTTACATCGTGAAGTATTTTTAATATCCTGAAAAGAAAACAAAGGAGAAAGGAGCATAAACGATGGAGGAGAAGTGATAAAAGTCCTCATTCACCGAATTCGTGCCTCAGCGACGACTTGAGCAGAAGATGTAGAGAAGAGACGAGGGCCGGTCTCACTAACCTGGAAATGGTTCGGGTTTAACTGGAACTGTCACCACGAGGAGCAGCTCAACGGGAAATGATCCACATGGAGAATATGAAGCACTTTGTTAACAACATGAGGAAATGATGATGTGACGATCATTGGCTCATTCTGAGAAGAGAGAACGTTCAGACAAGAGCCACATGAAGGAAAATAAACAAGAAGCAAGAAGAAAATTTAACCAATCACATTTTAAAGGATAATGTCAGATCATATTCCTCATGGATTCCTGGTCAGGTCTCTGTGTCGTAGACCGGACTTAACCAGGATAAAAGAAGAAATATTCAGCTTCAAAGTCCCTGATTAATTAAATATTTATTTCATCCGATTTATATTTATTTCTGCAGGTTCTGAATTTGTGTGTTTCACTGTGAGATGATGAGAGCTGCTGCGTAAATTAATAAAACCTGAATCTGATTTAAATGTTGGCATTTAATAGACAGCTACAGAAAACCCTCAGGAACATCAGACGGTTGTTGGGTTAAAGTGTCGGCGTCTCTGTCTGTGACTGTTGGTTTTTATTTTAAGTTATTTGTGTGTTTTGTTTTTGTTTTAATCAGGAACCTGTCGGCCATCCAGGACAGAGAGATCTGCTGCTACTCCATCTCCTGCAAGGAGAAAGACAACATCGGTACAACAAACACACACACACACACGCACACACACACACGCACACACACACACACACACACACACACACACACACACACGCACACGCACACACACGTAAAGAACATTTATAAAAGCATTAAACCAGCTCCGTGTTCACTGGTCAGTGTGTAGACATTAGCTCTGTAGCCGCCACTAGAGGGCAGTGCTGTTATAAATGACTATTATCATTAATGGGTGGATGCTTCATTAATCCCCCAGAGAAATAAAAATAAAGATTATTTAAAAGACTCTAGGTTCTCTAAAGCCTCCTGAGACAGTTTTGATTCTTTTTTGACCTAGAGATTAAAAACTATCCCACAGAATGAACCTGTGTTTATTATTTAAACCTGTTAATTCATAGGACAAATCTGCAAATCAGATATTTACTTTCATCATGTTTCATTTATATGGAACTGGTTTTTACCTCAACAAACCCTGAAAGTGTTATTTAATGCATTAAATGGACGGGACAGATAAATGTAGTTTATTAAGGTCATGCTGCCTTTAGATGTGCGTTCTGGATGAGGAGAGGCCATGTGAACAGCGCCCCCTCGTGGTTTTTCACAAACCTGTAGCTGGAACTTGTCCATACGCTGTAAAGTGTTCAGGTTGATGGTAAATTCATAGATTAGATTTCAGTTTAAATTTTAGATTTTCACACAGTGGCACCGTCCTTTCACTGTGTCTTGTTGTTAGCATGCTAAGTGTTAGCCTCTGCGGCTTCTCATAACAGCTGATGGATAAACATGTTCAAACCTACCCACTATAATGTCTATTCGAAGCTCAGCGGAGTAGCTCTGTTTGGATTTATTTATCCCCGGATGAAATCTGCCCCGGGCCAATCAAACGGTTTGGGGGCGGGGCTTAATGTGGCGAAGGTGTTCGTTATGTTGCGCTCTCGTTCATACGTGAAAAGTCCGTTTATTGACGAGGCATCTGACGCTGTCCAGGGGGCACCTTGGACAGAGTACGCCGGCCCTTTAAGGGCGAGGAGCTGGGGGTGGTGGATGGGTGTGAAGGAATCTGTTCTCACCTCAGAGGTAAAACCAAAGTCTTTTAGAAGCGATGGATCTAGAAACTTATTCTGAGTTTGTTCACAGCCACATGGTGAAGATGGAGAAGTGGTCGTTCTGATTCTGGTGTCACATCTGTAGTAAAATATAACGATTTACTGATATAAGGACAAACAATTAACACTGATTAAGAACATAGTTAGTTATTACTGTTTATTCTTACTGAGGCCTGAACATTCAACCTCATCTGCTGCAGAGAATTAAATGATGAAAATGAACCAAACTGTCCTAAAGTGAACATAGAGTTTAAATGAAATTAAAAGCCTCCATGATTTATGGTTCATCCTGTGTCACACACAGAAGCTTAAAAGCTTTTTACGTCCTTCTGCACAAAAATGACACAAAACATCAACAGATTTTCACCCAAAGCTCCTGAAAGAAGACAAAGACGAACGAATCAGATAAATGAAGCAACATCACACAGCAAACAAATCCCAGATTTAATTCAGCGAAGTCTCATGACTGGCTGCGTCTAGAATGAGCAAAAACCTAAAGATCTCAATAAAAAAACGTTGTTACTGTCTCATGAGGTGTTTTTTTTTTCAGACGTATCCATATAAAATCCGTCAAATAACAACAAATAAATCAGGAGAATGTTGATGTTTAATAATCTTTCCTTTAAAAAACGGTGACATTTTATGATAAATAAGTGTAAATTTGTGCTCGTTGCTGTTTAGTCCTGGCTGCGTTTTTAGAATTTAGAAGAACACAGAACACAACACACACAACTGGACTTTATCCAAACGTCATAAATATCTCCCCCCCCCCTCCCTCCCTCCCCCCTCTCTCTGCAGACATCACTCTCCAGTGGTTGATCCAACACTCCCGGACTAAGAGGAGTTCCTGAGAAATGACTCGACCCGACAGAACAGGCCAAGCCCACCTGACCCCAAACCCCTCCCCCCTCCCTCCTCCTCCCCCCTCCCTCCCAGCTATCCTCCCCCCCGTCTACCTCTCCACCACCACATTAACCCCCCCCCCCCCCCCCCCCCCCGTGATGCACAGATACCTCTTAAATTAAAAGTTAAAGCAGAACCAGGAAGAACTCTGTGTTTTCTGGAGATTCATGACGGGATTTTTAAACATTTCTTTTAGTTTTGCATCGTCCTTCCTCCGTGTGAACGAGACCTGCAGACGTTCTGGTGAATACGACTTAAGTTCTTAATGTATAGTTTTTGTTTTAGCCTGTGAAAACACGTCCTCGGCTCCATCAGTGCAGGTGTTACTGGGGTTTCGGAGACATTTCGGTGCAGTATTTTCATTTGAATCCAGGAAACAGAAGCAGGACGCTCTGAGTTCCTGGTGATGGAGTGTTATTTATTCAGGGTTTGCAGGTCAGAGCCGGTGTTTGCTTTGTGGGAGCGCTGAAGGTGAAGTGGTATCCGTGCATCTGCTCAGATCCTCACAACAGACACAGTCATTTCATCACAACCTGAACCTGAGTAAAAAGGAAAAAGCCTGTTTTTCCTTTAACGGCCATAAAGAGACTGGTTTAGCCTCGTTAGCCTCGTTAGCATCGTTAGCATCGTTAGCCGACGCCTGTTGTGTGGATCTGATCTTTTCCCATCATCCTCCTCTTCCCCTCTCATCCTTTCCTCCATCCATCCCTTCATTATTTCACATTTATATAACCCCTCCTCCTCCTCCTCCTCTTCCTCCTCCTCCTCCTCTTCCTCCCCCGTCCGTTGTAAACTGCTTGTCCTCCTCCGTATTCCTTCTTTCTTCTCGTTTCTTAATTTTGGATGTTCTCTTTCTTCCCTCGTCGCCCCCTCGCCGTCTTTCTCTCTCTCTCTCTCTTTTTCTTTTTCTTTTCTGCCGAGCGACGGATTAAAAACCTTTTTATTGCACTGTTGATTTTTGGTTTTGTAAGATATTAATAATGAGAATAATGTTAATAATCTTCTTATTGTGACATAACCTGATCTGTCCAGACTTAAGGAAGTGGTACTTTAACTGGTTATCGTTTCTGTTCATATCTCTGTAATAAGCTTTTTGTTTGTTTCATATTTGTTTTATATTGTCTTTATTTTTTACCGTTGGTTCTTTTTGACTCGTAAAAATCCACCGTGGTCGTTCTGCTCTCAGGTGGCTGCTGATTGGACCAGAGGTGTCATGTGATCTCGTGTGTTAAATCATCAGCAGCTTTTAACTTTTAACATGTATTCATGTTATTTTATTTCCTGATTCGTGACGTCAGGTGCTTCTTTAAAACAAAAACGGAACAAAAATAAACCTAATAAAAAAGAGAAGGTCTGGCTGCAAACTCTGAATTAAAACAAATAGTTTGAATTTAATGAATTCATGCATCAAATCTTTAAATATTTACTTATTTAAAATGCAAAAATTCAACGACGTCATGCTGCTGTTTATTTATTGGTTTCTGATCAAAGACTTCAGATTTTTTCTTATTAAAATTGAGTTATAATCTGAATTATACAAAGATGAGACGTCAAACATTTAGGATTTAACCTGCAGCCTTTAATATTTAATCTGTCAGAGTTAGAGATCAGAGGACATTTTCACTTTAATGTGTGAAAATAATCCGTTCGTAGAATAAAAGGCTTGAAAATTCATCTTGTCTGTTTGAAAACAAAACCTCACAAAGATCCTCACGTCCTGGTCCAGCAGCCAATCAGACGGCAGAATGAATCAGCCTTTCTGTACTAAGTGGTCAAACATGTGGGAGCTTTACACTGTCGGGACAAACGAGATGTTTTCACACAGAAATATCGTCGTCTTTCCAAACAGCTGCGTGTTTCTGTCCCTCTGGATTTATTCCACCAGGAGAAAACCAGCAGCTCGTCAGCGTCCGTGTGAATCTGGTCTCGTTCCTCCTCAAACATCTTTATCCAAACGTTGGCTTTGACTCTTCAGAGACGTGAGGAACCTGTGGCGACGTACGCTTGAGCCAAACTCACGTACGTCGCTTCCACCGCGGCATCAACCATTTATTTCTTGATGCCGAAACCAAATTTAGTGCAAGATCCAACACCTTTATAACCAACAATGTGATGTTTGACCCACAAAGAGCGAGAGAGCGAGCGTCTCCTTTAGCTCGACAGTGAAAAGCTTCCGGTTTCTCAGAGCTTCTGTCTGAAGGAGCCGTGGTAACGTCGTTCTGCAGCTGCTTCAGGTCTCAGGTTCTGGTGTTTTCTGAACCAGCAACGCGACTCTTAGTTCTTCACACTAGACCAGATTAGAAAGAGGACGTCTCAGTCTGATCCTTCATGTGTTAAACGGTCGGTTCACCAGCCGCTGCTGTGGGTCCTGATCGCTGTCTTGTGTTTGCATGCTGAGGCCGGGGGGTGGGGGGGTTTATGGGGGGGTACGTACGTCCACGTCCGTGGCACCTGAGGATCTTAAAACGGCCTTAAAATCCAGTGTCAACCTGAGGGAGAGCGACGCAGGCGCACGACACAAAGAAGCGAACTGGAAACAAGTGCAATAAAGCAGCGAGCGTCGTGGTTTTAGCTGCTTCGTCTTCTCTCCCAGGATGAAATGACGCCCGTGGGCTCTCACTGCTTCTCTCACAGGCCGACACGTTGGAATTTGGTCAATGTGATTTGAAGTTTGACCTGTTTTTTTATTGTTTTTTTTATTTTATTTTACGGGAGATAATTTAGTGAAGACCTGTGATCCTGCACGTGCAAACTGAAGCTGATGGATTGTAATGGAGGCTAAAGCAAACAGCTCTGCAGTAAATGCTCCTCTCAACGTCAGAACTGGTAGTTTGTTTAGGAGGTGAACTGTCTGCGGTTTCTACTGTTATTTATATGAGGCCAAATAAGAAACCAGTGCAGTCAAACCAAGACGGAATTCACTCTAGAGAGATGTACCTAATAAACTGGCAGTTATGCCAAATACAGCTGCAGAATAAAACCTAAAGAAAGATCAACGTATGGTTTTACCTTAACATTAAATCAGTTGAGATGTTAAATCTCAGTGAGCTGCTGTTGGATCATTTCTGCAGCTAAAGACTGAAAAACTAAAATGATTTAACTCTACGTTTGCTCACTAAGTTGTAAGTTGCAGAGCTTTACGATGATCTGCAGCCTTGAACAATGAGCTACAAGGTGCATGAGTTTTAGGCAGAAACGTCGCAGAGAGAAGCGGCTCTGATGTGAACGTGGATCTGATCCAAAAGCTTCACTGACCCGGGTCTAGTTGGGATCGTTTGCTCGTGCAGGATGGACACGGTGGGACGGCCTGTCAGTCTGAACCTGTTTGTACATCATTGTTTGATTCAGTTGTTAAAATGTGTTTTAATAGAAACATGCTTGTGTATGATACTAATTAAATACTATGGAGAAACGGCGTCACGTTCCTCACTTCACCTGGAAAACAACACGGAGGAACGAGTGGAAGGACAGAATACGTCACGTTACACGTTAGAAGAGAATAGAAAACCTTTATTTGTCCCACAGTGGGGAAGTTGCAGTTTGCAACAGAAAACAAATAACAAGAATTAAAAAAAAATGGACTGTGTAAAAAATGAGATTAAAAAAGAAAAGAATAAAGAATGTGTAAGTATTGGCATCTATATGAAAAGTAGTTGGATTGTAACAAAAAGTATTGAATTGCAAATGAACATAACAGATATTAGGGCTGGGCGATACTAGCCCTGTATCGAGCCGATACCAAGTAAATACAGGGCTAGTATCGCTAAAGCCGATATCGATGCGTTTTTCTTGAAATATCATGATCATTGAATCACTTCGTAACTTTGCCTTTAGTTGATTATGATAAAATATTGGACAAATATTTTAGGCAAATAAAATTGTTTTTCACAATGTAAAACTACTGAAAAGTTTAAAACTTAAATAATTCTCCTTTTACTGAACTCAAATGTTTTAGAAAAACAAAACTCATTAATGCAAAATAAGAAAAAGGAACAATAATAAAAATATAAATGTGACAATGTAAACAACACAACAGTGGAAAATAGAGTCAGCTGAGCAAAATAAATAAACAAAAGCAACAATGTGATAATAAATATAAAAATCGTCTTCTCCTCCGTGTAACAGCATCAGTTCCAGCTGTGATGCTGAGATTTGAGTGTAAAACTTTAGAAGAAACTGAAACAAAATCGTATCGATCTCAGCGCGCTGGTATCGACACTGACCTTGGTATCGCTACTATCGAATATTAGATCGATACGTCCTGACAGATACTACAGAAGATTGTACACAGTACAGAGTGAGTAGTGAATGGTGAGAGTACGTTTACCTTCAGGAGTAATGATATTTCACATATTAGGAGCGTTCGTTGTGGAGCAAAACAGAAGTAAGAAAAGAAAGAAAAAACAAACAACAACTTTGTGTTCAGATCCCTGAAGTTTTACTCCTGGACTTTTATTCTCCTTTAAAGGTTGAGAGCTTTGTGAAGAAGGAAGGTTGGTCCCCCATCGTCTGTGATAAAGAATTAGCTGCAGGTTTAATTAACTCTGAATCCTTTCATCTTGAACGTATAAAATCAAACTATTTTTTTTTTTCTGCATCCTTTGCTGCAGTGTCAGTGCAGAGACAGCAGGTGGCGGCAGACACACACTGACTGTGTGTGATGAGGCCATGTGTCCTGAGGGGTCAAGCTCTCATTCAGACTAATTTGTCCCTTCATTAGAAGCAGCTGAGCTCAGCAGTTTGTCTGCAGGAAGCGTCCAGACCCAAGTTCATTCACCAAGACGACTGACGGGAGGAAAACTCAAAGTTCACCCCTGAGAGACTGGTTCGGGTTTTTATCCTGTTAAAACATGTTATTATCCAACATATCGTCCTCTACACATTAGCAGATTTTTATTTTTTAGCTGCTCTTTTTATTGTTTTGATCTTTCCCTCCATTTTCTTTCTTTTTTCTCCATGATTTCTACTGGTCCAGGTCTCTCTGGCTTCTCCTTTACTTCTCCTTTACTTCTCCTTTACTTCTCCTTTACTTCTCTTTCTGGTCCGTGGCTTCACAGACTAAACTTTAGTTCATTGGTTTAAAATATACAGAGACAACAAACATTAATAAATAAACATGAGCTCAGACAAGGCGGTTAATTTTCTGCCGTCGTCTCTGGGGCAGATGAAAGATAAAATAAAATAATAAAAATAACACTTTATGAAATACATCTCGTACAATAGAAATACAAGGATGGAAGGTATTATTATTATTTACCTGTTTAGCATTTTTACTTTTTAAATTGTTTTTTATTTTTTACGTTGGAGTCTATAAAAGGTTCTTGGACCGTGTCGGTGGTTGTGTTTGTGGACGAGTTGTCAGATGAGGTCACAGACTGGACGGAGCTGGGTCGGGTTTTTATTTTAGTGGATGGTCGACGGTGTAGAGGAGAGAGGAGAGAGGAGAGAGGAGAGAACCGAACCGAAGCTCAGATTTCTCATCGATTCTAAAGCAGATGAACAAAAAGGGGAAGAAGAAGGAGCTGAAAGGAGCATTTGGTCATTTGGTCATTTGGCCGTGACGTGATCGCACTGATAAAACCTCCAGACTAACTCCTCTCTCTGCTGCTTGTCAACAAGTGTGTGTGAAACTTCTCTTTCATAGCGCGAGTGTGGAGGAGGTGGAGGAGGTGGAGGAGCTCTACTTTTATCGCCACCAACAAAGAAGCAGGCCTCAGTGTTTCCTGTCTGCAGGACACGGTGCTCCCTCCTCCTCCACCTCCACCTCCTCCTCCACCTCCACCTCCACCGTGTGTGTGTGTTTGTTCCCAGCGAGAGTCAACCCAGCTCTCCATCGGGACCCCGAGCTCGTTGTCACGGCAACGGTATCCCCCTGCCTCCCTCCTCCTCCTCCTCCTCCTCCTCATCGCTCCTTCTTCCCTCATCAGTTTTCCCACAGAACAAAACCAACATTGTGCTCCAGGTCTCCTCTCTCTCTCTCTCTCTCTCTCTCTCTCTCTCTCTCTCTCTCTCTGAGTGTGTGTGTTTGGTCTTGTTTTTATCAGGTTCTGGGGGCCGAGTTCTCTGTGAAATACTAACGTTCACAGGGTTAAAACCTGCTGGGACCTGGTTTCAGAGAACAGGTGTGAATGAGATTTCAGTGAAGACACTGAGACCAGGAACTGAACATCACACAGAAAGTCTTAAAAGTATTGCAGGTCTTAAGTCTTTACGTCTATTTATTCACTTTTTTGTTTCAATGCACAGTTAGATTTTTATGAGCTTTAACTATTATAGTAGCTATGTTTGTGTTTCTCATTAACTCAGCCCACCCCAGCGATGTCCTGACTGACAATACACTTAGTTGTTTCTAAAGTAATTCTGATTTTCCTTATTTGTCGTCTTCGTGTCTTAAAAAGTTTTAAATTTAAACCCTGTGCAGAGTGGAAGGTCCTCTCAAAGATAGAGAGAGGAGTCTGAGTGTGTGTGTGTGTTTGCATGAGGCATTCAGGTCAGATTAGTTTGTGTTCACTGAGTACACACAAATACACACTCTCCCTTCATTCATCCATTCATTCATTCTGCACACACACACACACACACACACACATGCATACTCATGTTTCTGTCTCTGAACACACTCTCTCACCCTAATTATGACCTGAATATTTTAACCTAATGAACGAGTCATTTCATTTCCTCCTGATGTCATTAACTGACAGGAAGTAGCTCGTTCGTCGTCATCTGAATTCATGTTTCAGTTTAGAATTAGCCTCCAAGTACATGACACCATGACAGCTTCTCTAGCTGCAGTACATAGGTCATAAGCCACGCCCCTTCCATGTTAGTGGGCGGGGCCTGTGCGTTTAACTAAAACTACATCATATAAGCATGTAACACATCACGTATGTTTGAGTTGGTTAATATGAAGCTGAGGTTTGTTCAAGAGTCAATGTTTTGGAGAAGTTTAATTTTAGTTATTTATAAAAACAGGATGTGACATCGTGATGATTGACAGCTGGAATATTCTACCAATGTGAAACAGAATGAAGTTTTACTCAGTTTATTCCCACTGAGCTGTTTATATGGAGCATTTTTACTTAGTTTGAGCTTCTAAAATAATTCTAATCAGATTATTTGGGTCCATGTAAACCCAGCTCGTGCTGACATGGTTCAGTTATTTAAAATCCATTTTTAGGAAGAGGAGCGGACCGAGGACAGACCCTTGTGGAACTCTCACATTAATGTTTTTGCATTATTTATTTGCTATTTTGCAGCGTGGCCTCCAGAGAGACGTCCTGTTTTTCAGGGTTTTATTTATAAGTGTCGAGGAGATTTCTCATCAATTCAAAGGCAGATGGACAAAAGGAGCTGGAAGGAGAAATGAAGGAGCATTTGGTCGTTTAGTTGTGACGTGATCGCACTGATAAAACCTCCAGACTGACTCCATCCTCCCTCCAACTCTGTGGGAGTGGAAGCAGGAGGAGCTGAGGTCTGGATGTGACTGTGTGAAGCATCCCTCCACCTGGCTGCAGGGTGGAGGTGGAGGTGGGTGTGGATGTGGGCCTTGAACCTGTGACCTTCCCGTTACGTAACCACGGCCCTGCAGCTGGTTCCCGTCCAGTCGCTCCGTCCCCGAGACGCTCTGGCATGACCGATGGAGGTCTAGTCGTTCATTAGGGAACAGAGGCGTTCTGTTCGGGGGTTTGTACCAGAGGGGCGAGCTCTCATCACTACTAATGAGGACAACATCTCCAGCCTCCTGAAACTCTCTGTTCAAGCCCTCCTCCTCCTCCTCCTCCTCCCTGTCTCTCTGCTCTGCGACACATTCAAGAGGGACTGAAATATGCTTTTTAACCCTTTAACTGGCATCATAACCAGTGAACATCATTATATGTACAAATATCTAATATCTAAATATATACTTATTGAGATAGAGCCCGTTAGAACTGATGACCAAAGCTGGAAAACATACATCACACGGCTTCAGTATTTATATTGTGTTAATCTGAACAATCGTGTGAACATTTTATTAATAATACGTTAAAATACTCAGTGCACGTTAATAATATAGATTAAAAATGATATTTAATTGTGTTTCTTAGTGTGGAAGTCAAAGGGTTGATCCTTATAATGCGTTAGAAGTCTGTCCACGTCTCTTGCGTTAATGACTTAATCCACAACGTTTATCATCATCAGTGTCGTTCTTCACCTCATGTCCAACCTGTTATTCATTCGTATCCATGTAAACTCTGCTTTTTCGTTGAAGTGCAGTCACATGTCCCATCATTTCTTACCTACTGCTGGTGGCTAGGCTAATTAGCTGGGGTTTTCTAGTGTTTTATTTCCGTGGCTAGGCTAATTAGCTGGTGTTTTCTAGTGTTTTATTTCCGTGGCTAGGCTAATTAGCTGGTGACTGTTAGTGTTTTATTTCTGATCCTAGCAGAAGGGAGAGGTTTTGGTTGAAGTGTAGTCGCATGTCCCATCATCTCTGGCTAGGCTAGGCTAGGCTAGGCTAGTTAGGTCTGCTGGTTGGTTCTCCAGTTGGACTAAGCTTCTAAATTGAGCCAAATTTGATCCACAAAGCAACTAAATACTTTTTTAATGATCGATGCGGGCACCAGTATTCTAGCAGAGACTGTCTGTTGGACTTTTTTACACATTTTAACCTGCGATCCAAACACAGTCTCAGGGTTAAGGAATCGTTTCAAACAAGTGACATAAAAGTCAGCCTCATTCAGCTGAATCTGCTCATGTAAGTTCCAAACTAGTTTGGTGTGAGGTCTATTCCTAAAGGAAGCTCTGGGCTCCAGACCCGTCTTCATCTTTCCAGTCTATATGTTTTTCCTCCGAGTCTCTGTGGGACCAGAAAACATCGGCTCCTCTTTTCTGTAAATCCCATTGCGTGGGTTGCCGGGGGTAACCAGGCCAAGGACAGGGGAGAGGAAAGAGACTTTGAGTTCTTAAATTAACAGAACCGTGTGAGTGTGGATTTGGGCTGGTTTCCCATGGCAACGGGACAGTAGAGAGGCCATTGATATGCTGAGGAGCAGCTCTGTCCAGGGAGAAAATCCTCCTCCTCCTCCTCAGAGAGGACGAGAGGACGAGAGGACGGACGTTCACCAGTAATATACAGTATTACATATTTAATTATTATATATCTCAGATGCTTCGTACAGTATTTGTACATCTGGTGTAGTTGTATGCCAAACATATGCTCACGTATTTACTTCTGCACATTCATATCATGACCTCCAGAGACAAGCTCGTTAGGCTAATTGGTGACTCTACATTGACCCCAGGTGTGAATGTGAATGGTGTTTGTCTCAGTGTCAGTCCTGAGACAGGCTGGAGACCTGTCCAGGGTGGACCCCCCCCTCCCCCGGTACGGAAGATGAGATGAGATATTCATATCATGTATATATCATGTATGTAACATATTTATACTTTGCATATATTCCCAGGCCTCATTCAAAACACGTCTTAATCGGATCGTTACGACGCCGCTATTAGAACAGGACACTGACAGGAAGTTTACTTCCTCCCACTATGAGTTTCACTTAAACAGGAGCACACATTTCTGCCTGCGCCATCCACGGCAACAGTCATTCCTTGCCTTTATTGTGTCTCTGTGTAATAATGTTACTGGATACTGAATATTCTCACGATAAATAAATGATCTGCCTCAGATGACTTCAGTTAGTCTGAAGTTGAATCTATTTATTTTTTATTTTTGGTTGAAAGACAAAATAGAGGCATTCATTCATTTTGTTGGTGTCTTCTTTTTATGTCCATTTATTATTTATTAATGAGGTTTCTGGAGCTGTCCAAAAAGCAGCTTGCATAGAGTATGCTGGCCCTTTAAGAGTGAGGAGGTTGGGGTGGTGGATGGGCGTGTAGAAATCTTTATTTTTAAAGGAAATTTCTATAATAAAATTTAATGATTATGCACATTTTTTTTTTTAATCCGTTCCATCAGGATTGCTACATATACCATGACGAGCCAAAACATTATGACCAGATATGCTGCGTTCATTTTTTTTACGGGAGTCGATGATATGAAGCAACAAGCTGACGTCTGACAGCTGCTTCACCTTTTTCTTTTTTGTACATTTGTGCCACCTGTTGCCGTGATGTGTTTACAGTCTGTGTCCGTTCCAAATCTCCTCGTTGATGATACTCACATGAGACTCGACGACAATGTTTCTGGCAACGCTGGCGGTTTTTTACTTACATCTCCTTTCTCCAGACCATAACTTGTGTTCGCTTTATGGTTTTATGGCTCATTAAAATACAACATTATTGTTAGAACATGAAACTTTGATGTTATAACTTTATACTGGTGGATAAGTGGAGAGGTGGACTCACTAATAATAACCACAGACTCAAGAAGCTGCTTAAACTACAGCAAACTGTTGAGAAAATACAGTTGTTATTGTGAATATTGCTCAATAATGGCTGAAAAATAATTTCATTTATATTCAGTCAGTTAATGAATGTGTATAAATTCCTGTTAATTACTGAGAGGCTGTGTTTCATAAAAACTTTCTATAACAAGACCAGTAAAACAAAACTTATCCAAAAAGTTGAAGCTTGAACATTCATCTATATTATATTGTTTTATATTGTTGAAAAAAAAATATTTAAGTGTATTTTAGCTTGTAATTTGGCCCAAGTCCCGCCCACTAACATGGAAAGGGGTGGAGCTTATGACCTATACTGCAGCCTCCCGTCACCAGGGGGAGCTCTAGTCGTTTTGGCTTCACTTTAGAGTCTGCCTTCCATATCTATTCTATCTATGAGTAAAACCGTTTGTGAGCTGACATTATGCTGAATCAGTGGGTGATATTCACAGCTTGAAGAAGCATCTTATGAATAAAAAATATACATATTTATAACGAGAAACTTTTCACGTTATGACTTGATACTGATCCGTTTTTCTTTTTCTGCGGTTTGATTCGTGTTAACTAACCCTAACGCCTGGTGAAAGTAAAGATGAAGAGTCTGAGGCGACAGAGAGTCGAGGCCGACACATATTGTAATCCCAACATTTCAACACTGTGAACATTACAAAGTCAGAGTCATTCCTGTGACATAGAAAACACAACCTGGCCTTCCCTCCGTACAAACATGGCATTAGTTGTGTGTCTAGCATTAAAACGAGCTACAGTCACATCTCCCGCTCCTCCGTCTGCTCTAGAGGTTTCAGTGAACGTTAAAGACACATTAATGCTGTTGACGACTACACAGTTTAACTTCCTGTACAAAGAGTCCTGTTCACATACTCTTCACATGTTCTCCCTCACAACACACATTCACGTCTGACATGACAACCTGGTTCTTCACCTCCACTGGATGCTGCGTTAGAGGCAGAAATAACCCAGCGTCAGTCGTTTCTGATGGTGGAGACGTTCTCCAGGCAGAGACGGCTGTGGATGCTGGACAGGTTTAAACAACCAGAACTTCCAAAATGAACGATCTTCTGCAAGAACCAATTTCTGAGTTACAATCATGTTTATTTTGGGGGAGTTTGAACTGAAGTTGCTCTTTTCTTGTGTTTGCTATGAGGTTAGGTTTGGTCTGAAGGAACCTCCAAGGTTTTATCCTCAAAGAGTTTCTGCTTCTGGACATTTGGGGTTAGAATTTGAACACTAAATATTCTCAACTGATCAGGCATAACATTATGACCACCTTCCTAATAATGTGAAGGAATGAATCCCAGGTCGTAAAGTTTCCTTTAAGAACGCAGAACACTGAATTGTCGCAAGCTGGATTAAATGTTATTCACTTCCCCTGTCAGTGGTCATAATGTTGTGGCTGATTGGTTTAGATCGATAGTAAAGAATTCTGTATTTGCTGCTAAGTTCCAGATGAAATAACAAGTGGCAGTAGAGACGAGCTCAAGAAACCAGATTATTTCTGCCTCAGAATAATTTAGAGCTGTTACTAGACAATGATTTGAATTAAGAATTTAAAATTCTAATTTCCATATTTTAAATCCACGGACATGTGATATTTGCCAAACAAGACAAATGTTCTCATTAGTTCTCACGCTCAGTCCAGTATCGAAGCATCAAACATCCCTAATGAATCATGGATTTATTTAAACTCTCATTTCAATAAAACCAACTGTGGAACCAACAAAGACGATGTTCAACGTTTTCCATCTGTTCTGCATCCCAAACATTCTTCACCACGAGGCCGGAGAGAACAGTCCCTCCGGAGAGTCCAGAAACAGGCTCCTGGTCTGTGCAAGTACAGCAACTTCTCTAAATCTCACTACAGATTAAACATCTCTGGAAAGGGGGCGGCGCTGAGTCTGTACAGGGGTATCATACAAACGGAGGTCTGGCAGAGGAAGAGAAGACGGGATGAAAGCTGATTACTGTTCTGGAAGAGAAAAAAATAAAACAAAAAAAAAGTGACGCTTAAAGGTTTTTGCATTTCTTCATAAAAATGATTCAAATCATCAACACGAGTCCTGGAAGTCAACAAAGAGAACTCAACCAAACACATTAAACTGAAACATATGGTTCAGTGTTTGTGGTAACAGCTGATCAGCGTCTACAGCCGCTTGGAGGAATCTGATCCCAGAACAGAACCAGATCAGTTCTGAGATGTTGGTGGTTTCCTCTCATCACCTGATGCTTCAGGCTCTTCCACCACATTTCTATTGGATTAAATCCTCGTTTATTCCAACTAAACCAGGAACCTCTGAACACGTGGACTAATTTTCCTGACACTCGTCCAAGCTGCTGTAGGCGGCTTCATGTGTTTGACTGGGTTCTATCTCTGTCCACTTTCAGGACTTGTGTGAAAATCTGTGGATGTTTTGAGTCATTTTTAAGCAGAAATTTTGAAAACCTTAAAGCGACTCTGTAGGAGGAGGAAATGAGAGAGAGGGAAGCGGAGGTGAAAGCTAAGAGCAGACTGGACGGTGGGGTGATTGATTTATGGACAAAATGGTCGATCCGTGGTTGAGGAGGGACTCGTGACTCTAGTTGGTGATGGACAAAATGGCCGACGTGTCTTTAGCCTTGTCAAAGAAGATGGACGTCTCATTGGCCGCCTTCAGCTTGACCTGGGCGGAGCCGGGCGATCCTTGAGCTGTGGTTGGCTGGCATTCCTGGCAACAGCAGCAGCAGCAGTCCATGAAGGCCTGGCCGAGAGCCTGAAACACGTCGCACACAAACAGGCGTCAGATGCTTCACTACCTGCTTCCCTCAATGCATGAATAAATCTACCAGACAGACACGTAATTAATCAAAGTTAGACCGTCACGTCTGCCGTCTCTTTACGTGGCTGCTTTAGCTTCGGCTTCCTGCAACATCTCATCCTACGTTCCATGTAAACGTCTCAGCAACACGGTTTGTTTGGAAAATGAATAATCATGCACCTACTTTGAGAGCTGCTTGTGATTTATACAGAGTTCATTTTGTGACGAGGTAAATTTGATGCTTTTTAGAAGCTACAGGAGGTTGAGGAACACATTTAAAACATTAATGAGTTTTGTTCTTTGTCAGTTCCTGTCTGTTAATAGGCGGCTGGTCCTGTGGATATTTCACTAATTTGGGAAATTCTCTGTCTCTTGTTCAGCTTTTCCAGCTCTGACCAAGGTTTGTCTCTGAGGGGCAATAATTAACCCAGTGAACAGTTCTTCTGGTGTGGTGACCAGACGTCCTCTTTTTCCCAGACTTGTCCTCTTTTTGAGACCTAAAGATGGGACAAACTCAACCTTTAAAACAATCACATTCGTCCTATTAGAGCCTCAAACATGTTTACTGAAGAGTCCTCTCTTTCACAAACTCAAATCTGGTCCATACCTTCTATCCATCCTTCAAGCTACAACACTGGTCACCAGATACGCTGGAGAACGTTGGTTTTTAGCCTCTGCACCTGAACTGAACACTAGACCAGCAGCCATGTGTCGACCAGAGGCCGTGAATGTTGACGACATTGAGAACCTTTAAAGACATGAAGTGACTGGTACCAAGTTGAACTCATCCTAACGTTGAGTATCATTGAGGACATTTCCTCTTTGGTTCCTACCACTCGGAGCACCGACGTTGACGCTATTTTCTTCTCAATCAGAAGGAGAGCTGGCTACATTTATACAACAGCAATGTTGCTACATTCTGCTTGTTTCACTGAGAAATATCCAAGGGACGTCCATGAGAAACCACCTTCTCACTTCTCAACATGGGACATGGAGTTTCGGGTTAATTTGGGATGTTAGTCATTGGGGCCAATATCCACAGTCCTCATTTTCTCTATCCTTAGAAATGCACAAAACCTAAATATTGCAATAAAAAATGTAATGGAGATGCCTACATTTCTCAAAACCTCTCAAATATCTAAAGCTAAAACACTTTGATGCTCTCATGAAATTTCAAGATGACGCAGGAGGTGACCAGTTCATTTCAAGTCCAAGAATTGAAGAAACTTGAAGAGTTACGGCACCTGGTTACTACAGGCAGGTGGTGGAACGTCAAGTTCCTGTAAATCTTTGGTGTGACTTCCGTTAACCTTCTAACCTACCTTACACAGACACAACAGCAGCACAGGTGTCACAGACGACTTGAAGAACAACAGGAAGTGATGTAAGAGCGCCAGCATGGAGGCGGTGTCCTCGGAGACGGTGATGTGCGTGTAGGCCAGCGTGATGTTGCAGACGTGTTCGGGCAGAGCGCACACGCCGTACACCACGGCTAGCGCTAGCAGCGTGCAGTTCAGCTGCCGCTCCACGGCCTGGTGCTGCTGCCTCTTCTGATTGGACGAGCGGTCGTCATGGGTGCGCTGCTTTTGTGCGGAGGTGGAGTCGCTGTTGACGTTGCGGGTGGCCATCTGGCAGAGGACGGTGAAGAGGACGGGGAGGCAGAAGTAGCAGCCGAAACACCACCACATGCGACCCTGAGGACGAAAGACGAGGAGAAACTTCAGAAGAGTCTTCAGGTTGAGGCAGGAGGTGGTGGTTCAGACTAGGGCTGATGCTAACAGTAGTAACCAGACTGATCTGACCTTAGCTCTACTAAACCTGACGTCCGGTCAGTTTTTCACTTGCATGGATGGAAGTGAAACTTCAAAATGTCTGAGACCAAACATTTGTAAAAAGTTTGTCTAGACTTCACCTGTAAAGATGCAGACTGAGCTTCAACCTGCAACAGGGGAGGTAACGCCTGGAATTAGATTCAACATCTGATCTCACCTGGTGATACCTGAGCAGGAGGGAGTGGAGGGAGTCCGGCAGGTAGAGGGACAGAGGAGAGGAGGGGGTGATGGTGCAGGAGTCGACCAGCCGGCCGGTGGACGGGGACACGGCCTGGCTCAGCTGCCACAGGAAGATTTCCGGGCTGGACAGCAGCAAGGCGGCGAGCCACACCAGCAGCAGCTTCAGCAGCACCGTGCGGCAGCGCTCCACCCGCCGGGCCTTCGGCTGAGACGAGGAGGTGGCAGCGTGGAAGCGATCGATGCCCAGGGCACAAAGGGTGAAGGACGTGATGCCCAGAGACACGACCTGCACACATGACGGCAGCTGTTAAGACTGTTAAGAAAAAAAAAACTTTCAGACATCACTAAAACATTTTACGCTCTCATGGTGGTTCTTCAGATAAACTGATTTAAAAGTGTATCTCAAAAGTGCAATGGAAACAGTTTTTTGCCTTGGTCATGTGACCAGTTCATTTGAAGTCCATCTTCCAAGATTCAAGATGACTTTATTGATCCCCTCAGGGAAATAGTTTTGTCCAAGAGCCTCAGGATGAGAGAGAACATAAGTGAACTAAGAATAAGAGTCAAAATAAAATAAAATAGCCTTAAAAAAAATAGAAAAAGAATGAAGTAGGAAGTCAGAATTACAAGAGAAATGTGCAGTCCAATCTACAGTCCTATGTACCTGGAATATACAGCATTATGTACAGATAAGAGAGATAAACACATTGTAAAGTTCCTCAGTCCCAAAGATTCTCAGTTCGTACCTAAAGTGTCTCAATGAGATCTTATATAAAGTGTAAAATGTCTATAAAGTGTTTTGAGTCCAGATGCGCAACCGACAGTGCAATCACCCAAACCACGAACCGTTAGCCTGCTAACAGTTAGCATTGTGTATTCTGATGGCTGTGGGGATGAATGACCTCCTGAAGACTCCGTCCCACAGCTCAGTGACAGGATGGACAAGAATTTAAGAGAATTATGGGACATCATGTAGAGACGAGACTTTACGAGAGTTCAATGGAAACACAAATTAAACTTTACTCAAATTTCAGAGATATCGCTTTTATGTGGAAATGTTTATCGTGGAAAAACAAATGGAAAAGCAGCTAGTGTTGCTCAGAGTCTTTATGAGTTTTACTGGGAATTAAAAAGTGTCTCTTTCAATAGATCTATTGTCTTTCAAATTAGTTTCTTGTCCTGTTTTTTTTTTTTTTTTATACACAGCTTCTGTCTGTCAGAAGTTTGTTTATCTTGTTTCTCCTGTTCTTCTTCTCTCTCTATCTTCTCTGGTTCTACCCGGCTGGTCTTCAGCAGATGGTTCCTCCATATGAGCTGGTTCTGCTCCAGGTTTCTTCCTGTTAAAGGGAGTTTTTCCCTCAGGCTGCTCTGGAGGTTTCAGGCTGTTTTTTGTGAAGCGTCTTGAGACGATTTGTATTGTTATTGACACTGTATAAATAAACTTGAATTGAATTCAATTGAATTGTATTTTAGAGCAAGGAGGGTGGGGGTAGATGGATGGGTCAACAGAACATTGGGCTGTTTGTTTTCTTGCTTCTTTTAACCTCTTCCTTTAAACTCGTTTTAAATTTGCGTCTCAAATGCAGCTCATTTAACAAGACTTCACACCTCCTACTACATCAGAGTATCACTGAGGACATTTGTTAGGACCTTCTAGGTTTTTTCCGTTAATGTTCGTTAATGAACTTCATAAGACGCTGGTTTGGGGTCAGTTAATTCTGGGATACCCGGTTGGACAAAGTTACTTTCTAATGTGTCCTTAATAAAACAATGGGACAAGTTCACATCCTGGTATTAGGACTGACAGCTCCTCTAAAGTGAATCCAAATAATGTGGAGCTCCCTCTGGTGGCTGGCTGCAATATAGGTACTATGCTCCGCCTCTGGTGGGTGGGACTTGGGCCAAACTAAAAGACTAAGGTACACACTGCATGGTTTTTATTAAAAGATCGCTTCTCTCACTATGTAGAAACATCAACGTACTGTTAATATGTGTAAAATCTACTAAATGAGTAGTTTTGCTGTAAACAAACTGGTCTCAATGATCTGAGGGATCTTTGCAGTTATTTCCTTGAGTTAAACTTTTGTTTTATATGATTGTAAGTGAACAAACAGAGTTAACTACCTAGCTGAAACAATACTACGATGTTAGCTCCGTGGGAAAAGAAGTCCACAGTCGTAAGTTAACATTTAGAAAGTCTGAATCCATAAAGGGGCTGAATTTAAATAAATAAAACAAGTGCAGTGTATGATCCAACATCTCTTAATAACTGTTGGAGGTAGAGCACAGCGCAGTATTAACCAATCACCGGTGAGTCCAGAGGAAGTGTGATCATAGAAAAATCCAAGATGGCGCCGTCCATCTAGCTTCACTTTGACCAATGGGAGGAGACATGTCATCCATGTTTTTTTCTAAAGCTTGTGATTCAGATGTGTACATACACACTCCAACTTCCTCTCACTTTATTAGAAGCTCCACCCACCTCCATATAAGGCACCATGCGGCAGGTGATGTCACCTAGGATCCTCCTATGGGAGAGTTGGTTGAGGACCACCACAGGAAGGCAAAGCACCAGGACCAGGAAGTCCCAGAATGCCATGCTGGCCAGCAGGTAGTTCCAGGCGGACCTCATGTAGTAGTTGTTCCAGACGACGCACATGACCGCCATGTTTCCCACCACGCCCACCGCCAGGACCAGGCCGGCCAGGAACAGGATAGCGTAGGCCGCGTATGAGCTCTCCGCCAGCGGGTAGAAAGGGTTGAAGAGTCCTGGGACGTCGTGTGCGGGGATGGAGGTGTTACCAGAGTGGAGGTTGACGTCATTGTCCTGACCATCGTCTCCGGTTGTTACTAGTGTTGTGTTGCTGAACTCTGTGACCTGAGGCGTCGTCACCCAGTCGTTCTCAAAGGAGTGGCTGAAGGTGGACTGTTGCTCGTCCTCGTCGGCGCCGCGGGTCAGCCGACGGTTGCGGTCCAGGTCCAGATCCAGCAGGAGGCTCTGGGCAGGGGTGTTGTCCTGAGCTTTGGTCTGCTGGCCGGTCCAAACGGGCTCCAGTTTGACACCAGAGGAAGGTTTAAGAAGGTCTTCGTGCTGGCTGCCATGTTGCCCAACACTCTTTGCATCAGTAAAGAGCAGTGGCAGGGACAGACACAGCAACAGACAAACCGACTGAGACATGATGCAGAATTTAATATGAAAACCACACAAGAAATCTTCAGGACTGCCTCATAGAGTGTTCCCAAGAAAGTCCTCAGACACAAAATAATCACTTTGAGTTTTTAGTATAATTTGTCCAAGAAAAAACAGATTCAACAAAGTCAACAAGTCCAGGAATGACGAGGAGAAGACTAGGCTGCAGAATTCAACAAGTTTAGGAAAAGTTTCCAGATTATGAAGAAAAACCTGTTCTCAGGACGTCCAGTTGAGTCCTCTTCTTCTCTTCAGCCTCCCAACACTGTAGAGTTTAGCGGCACTTAAACCTCAGCTCTGTTTC
Organism: Mugil cephalus; assembly: GCF_022458985.1. Lineage (NCBI taxonomy): Eukaryota > Metazoa > Chordata > Actinopteri > Mugiliformes > Mugilidae > Mugil > Mugil cephalus. The sequence goes on from NC_061770.1 coordinate 26,397,521, forward strand.
TCCCATCCATTAGTAATCCAAACAGGTGTCAGACCTCCAGGAAGAGGAGGAGGAGAAGGAGGACGGAGGGGAGCAGGGTGAGGGTCCTTGTCCGTGTCGGGGCTGCTGTGTCTGGGCTGCGGGGAGCAGAGAGACTGGGCGTCCTGGAGCTCCGAGGGTCTCTGGGAACAAGCAGCCCTCTGCAGCACGGCTGGATGGAGCCTTTGTCAGGACACACACAGGCATACAAACAAGGCTGGCACGCACACAAACACACACATTTGTCTGCAAAACCATGCATGCATACTTTCCTTTTACTCTTTTTGGCTTCCACTTTCTCACACACATATTTAAACACGCTCCGTTCTGCTGCCCCCTGCTGGTTTCACTGGAAACTAAAAAAAAAAAAAAAAAAAAACTTCACTTCTGACTTTCAGCTGCTCTGTTTTAGGAGCTCGTATCTAATGATTTGACCTTAGTGATCAGAGTCTAATTCTGCCAAACAATCAAATGAGAGCAAAACCAACCTGGTACTGAGTTATGGGTTTTTCCTGGAGGAACAAAGATTTAAATCCAGTTTGAAGCGTCACTGCCATCTACAGGTAGAAGCTGCCAGAACCACTGAGCAAATATATTCTAATATTATTAGTTGCCTCAAAAATAGATTCCATTGATCTATCAGGGTGTAACTCAACATATTTCATTAGTTAAGTTATGTTTTGTCCTTTTCATTATTCCTACGTGTTGCCATTATTATTTAATTTCATTTTTTCCAGACTTTGCTTTTTCAGATGCTGCTTTATTCCAGTGAAGTTTGAGGCTGAAGCTCAAATTAGAAAGAAGTGAAGGTGAAGAACATGAAACTGTTTTAAAGTTGTTCATTCACCTCTGATGTGAGAGCAGATTGCCCTTTGAGTTTTGGTACAACTGTTGTCGCTCCATTTTCTATCACTGTGCATCTCTACACAATGGCCAACACCTTCAAAGCTGTTTGGTTCTGGAGGCGCGAGTTCTTGAAGTTGGCCTCATCATTTCTGTAGAAATCTCTGTCTGACATCGACCCTCTTCCTGTTGTTCACATATTCATACAACACGGTCCAAGCTCTCTGAAAACATTTGTTTTATGTTTCTTTAGCCTCAGTTTTTGAAGTATTTTGATCTTAACATTCATAGCTTCTCAATTTATATGTAATATACAGTGGGGGAAATAAGTATTTGATCCCCTGCTGAATTTGTAAGTTTGCCCACTTCCATAGAAATGATCAGACTCTGGTTTTTATGGTTGTTTACTGGTTATGGGTATAGACAGAATATCAATCGAAAATGCATAAAAAACACACAATCTAAAAGTTATAAATTGTTATGTATTTTATTAAGGGAAATAAGTATTTGATCCCCAACAATTCACTTAGAATTCAGGCTCCTACAGATTGGCTGGTGCGCATGTGGCACACAGCTGTGCTCAGTCAACTAATTACCAATACTCCTGATCTTAACTCGTCATGTATATAAAGCACACCTGCTCTAAGAATCAGTTTCTTACATTCCAACTTCTACAGCACCATGGGCAAGACCAAAGAGCTGTCAAAAGATGTCAGGGACAAGATTGTAGACCTGCACAAGGCTGGTATAGGTTACAAAACCATCAGCAAAAGGCTTGGTGAGAAGGTGACAACTATTGGTGCCATTATTCGCAAGTGGAAGACCCATAAAAGGACCATCAACTGTCCTCGGTCTGGAGCTCCCCGCAAAATCTCGCCTCATGGAGTGAGGATGATGATGAGAAAGGTGAGGGAGCAGCCTAAAACAACACGGCAGGAGCTTGTTAATGATCTGGAAGCAGTTGGGACCTCCGTCACCAAGAAAACAGTTGGTAACACACTGCGCCGTTATGGATTGAACTCTTGCAGTGCCCGCAAGGTCCCCCTGCTCAAGAAGGCACATGTACAGGCCCGCCTTAAGTTTGCCAGTGAACATCTAAATGACTCAGAGAAGGCTTGGGAGAAAGTGCTGTGGTCTGACGAAACCAAAGTTGAGCTATTTGGCATTAACTCGACCCGCCGTGTTTGGAGGATGAAAAAACGTGAGTATGACCCAAAGAACACCATACCCACGGTTAAGCATGGAGGTGGAAACATCATGTTTTGGGGCTGTTTTTCAGCAAAGGGTACAGGGCAACTTCACCGCATTATGGGGCCAATGAATGCAGCCATGTACTGTAACATCTTGGACAAAAGCCTTCTTCCTCAGCAAGAACACTGAAGATGCCTCGTGGGTGGGTTTTCCAACATGACAATGACCCAAAACATACTGCCAGGACAACAAAGGAGTGGCTCAAGAAGAAGCATATTAAGGTCATGGAGTGGCCTAGTCAGTCTCCAGACCTTAACCCGATCGAAAACCTGTGGAGGGAGCTGAAGCTCTGAGTTTCCAAGAGGCAGCCAAGAAACTTGAAGGATTTAGAGACTGTCTGTAAAGATGAATGGGCCAAAATCCCTCCTGCGCTGTGTGCAAACCTGGTGACCAACTACAAGAAACGTCTCATCGCTGTGCTTGCCAACAAAGGTTTCTCTACAAAGTACTGACTTGTGTTGTGCTTGGGCATCAAATACTTATTTCCCTTAATAAAATACATAACAATTTATAACTTTTAGATTGTGTGTTTTTTATGCATTTTCCACTGATATTCTGTCTATACCCATAACCAGTAAACAACCATAAAAGCCAGAGTCTGATCATTTCTATGGAAGTGGGCAAACTTACAAATTCAGCAGGGGATCAAATACTTATTTCCCCCACTGTATAGAGTTTATTTATTTTTCATCATGACTGAACAGAAGAGAAATCCTGTGAACACCCATTGATGAGGACAGTGAATTCAATCTGAGCTCGTACTGAACCACTGAATGATGCTTCACTAAACCCTAACTTCATATTTTTTATGGAATTTAACTCCGTCACTTTGTTTAATGGTACGAAAAATAAAAATAAAAAATAAAAAAACAACTTGAATAGATATATATATATATATATAAAAAAAATAGAAATACTGTACGACATAAATAGACTTTCAGTATATATATGAATATACATCTATGCATCTGTAAATAGTATATACATTGAATATGAACATGAGCTGAAAAAGAGTATGTACAGAAATGTAATGAGGTGGTTACTGGGAACGGTCACATGCTCAGAGTTCAGCCCGGGGAAAGAAACTGTTTTTGGCATAGGTGTTGATCTGCTCATTAAATCCGAGGGATTCAGGAGTAAATGGTCAAAGTAGTTTTCTCTCAGAGAATTCTCTCTGAAATATCACTTGTTATGTTGCTGTAGGTCTAAGTCAGGGGTCACCAACTACATTTGTCGGAAGAATTTTACTGGACAGTGACCTCTGGGGCTGGACCCTCAAATAAAATAAAAATCTAAATTTAATGTAGCATTTAATGTTCAAGTAAACTTTATTCATAGAGCACTTGAAAAACAAACACAGCTGAAACCAATCCTGATGACATCATCACTGGCTTCAATGCAGATTCAGTTAGTGGAAGGAAAAGGCCTCTAACACAGGAAGGCTGAAATGGCCCTGAAAGGTCACGAAACGAAAAATTGATGTGGAAGACAGATCCTTAAATGATGAATGGACTGAAGAGTACGCATTCATCACGGCAACCTTTAGAAATGTGTTACCTGTAACTTATGAAACTGTTGCTGATGCACAAGAATATAATCTTCACCAGTTGGTTTTTCCTCCTTTTTTTGCATTGAAAAGTCTGATGCTTGTTGTTGAGATTGAAATAAAAACCAACCATGTTAAGTAATTGCTTGAGGAAAAGTTACGTAGAAAAAAAGAAAAAAAAGAAACTTTGCATCACGTGGTTTTTGTTGTAGAGGAAGTTAAAGTCATGTGAACAAACTAAATGATGTGACACACGTCTCTGTAACCACACCACCCTCACAGTTCATTCTTTTAGTTTCATGTATATGGAGATAAATCACAAGTCAGACCATGTTCCAGAGTCAGGTTTTTGTTTAACATTTAGTTTTCACTGTGAATCACTGACAGCGTCATCTGTTAGAGCAGATAGTTGATAACATCCTGGTGAAAGAGGTGATGAGTCACATGAAGGAGAACGACGTTAAGAGTTTAACTCAGCAAAGATTTGATTTTATTAATGCACCACCCGGCCGGCCGGCACGCTAAGAGACCCAAACCAAACACACCCACAGGTGCATTGTGGGTGGAGGAGGGTCCTCATACATCCTGCTGGTCATGTTGAGTTTTAATGTTGTGAACTGTCCTGCTGTTCATTTCAAATACGTCAGTGAGACGAAGTCAGAGGTGTTTTCATTCCTCATCCTCAAAAGGCCTTCCATGGGTTATTTTATAGTCCACATTAGAGGAAGGTCAAACACCAACAGAAACAGAAAGCGTCTGTCTTGGCACATTTTTACAGAATTCAGCAAAAGGGGGAAACACTGACAGTAAAAACCATCTCTTCATGTTTTCACACTAAACTTTGATTTACATTTACAGTTCTACTAATGTCATATACAGATGTTGATTGAATCCTGTTTGATGTTAAATCTCAGTTAAAACATTATATATATAATATATAATGTGACAAAGTGGAACTTTTATTATGTTGTTTTTCATCTGTACAGTCACAGAAATGACTTTTAATGTCTAATGTATGATAATGTTAAAGAGGTTCAGCATTTGAGGACAGATCATCTTGAATGTGCTCTCTCTACCCGGTCATGAATCTTTTTTCCAATTTTCTACGTTGGTTCTAAACTTATCCATCACAGCAGCAAATTAGCTTCGTAAAGAGACTCATATTTCTACATAAATTCGGTCGAATATATAAATCTTTTAAAAACAATTTTAAATGTGGTTTCAAGTGGTTGAGTCTTTCTAGATCACTACATCCAGTGGTTTTGTTAATAAATGGGCTGCATTAAACACGCCACCAGATTTAGAACAATTCCACTTTTAGTTGATAAATCAACGTTCAGACGTGAATTCAAAGCTTTTACTTCATACTCTACATCTTTCCTCATATAGAAATTCTACTGAGGATGTGAAAAATGTGGAACTAAAGTTAAACATGTCAAAGGTGGTGTATAGAAAAATAAAATGATCATCATCTCTGTGTACAGCTCCACATCTAATAAAGCTCAGCTCATCTACATTTAGTGAAACAATCTTTACACATTCTTCTTCTTCTATTTTTTCTAGCTGGCATAGAAGAAACTAAACAGATCATTTACAAAATGCATATATATTAGAAAAATCATTTGGTTCAAACTGCCCTGCACATGTCAGGTTTTCGTGGATACCTGGAGAATCTCTACTGACTGGAATCCTCAGGAGGAAGTTATGGAGCTGTTGGTGGCTGATTGTTTAGACCAGTCAGATGTGACATCTCTGTACAACAGTAACTGTGATGTCACACTGAGGAGTCTTTCCACTGTGTGTGGACTTTTGGCTGCAACTCTTCCATGAAGACGCCTCCAGACAGTAGATGGTGAAACTGGGTCCCACTGGTTTCTGACAGTTCTGGGCTGATGAACATCTTCAGATTTCAGATTCATCTGCTGCACTAAGTTTTATTGGCCGACCACTGAGTCTACGATCCTCAATGTCGCCCTGACCTGTTACTTCCTCTAAATTTAGTTCACACATAGTCACAATAAATGAGTCTGGAATGTTTCCTGGTTTCAGTTTAGTTTCTCTCTCACCAGGATCAAGTAGCAGAGGATTTTGTGTCCGTGTCAAACTCCATCTGAAGGTAATGGAGCAGTTTTGAATGTTTTCAGTCTTTCTACTTTTACTCCAGTTTAACATAGAAGTAACAATTCTACACAGCACACAAAGTAAAATCAGTAAGTAGAAATGTATGTATAAAATAGAAGAAAACCAAATATGGGATTGTAAACTTAAACTGTAAACCTGAAAGCAGGAAGTGAAGGCAAGTGAAGGTCAGTGAAGGCATCATCATCAGTGGAGGATCAGCTGATCTGTTTACAACATGAATGATCAGTGTTTCAGCAGCATGGACCAGAGACAGGACAGACTGGAGGGACCTGGACCTGGACCTGGACCTGGACCTGGATATAAAGCTGGACCTGAAGCTGGACCTGGACCTGGACCTGGACCTGGACCTGGACCTGTGTCCTGGTCCAAAGACATAGCTACTGATCTTAAACAGAGTCAGAGGTAAGAGGTTAATATTACATCAGAAAGAGAATTTTCCTGAATAATTAAGAAGTTTTATGGTCATTGTCCGATAAAAACAACAGACAGTTTAGCAGCTCTCTGGTTCTGCAGCAATAAAACTAAAAGCTACAGCAGCAACACACAAGAAAATACACAGGAGGAAAAGACACCGAGGCGTAAACTTTACTTTCCTTCATTAGTTTATTGTGACGTGGTCAGACTCTATTAATCATCTGTACAAAGGGTCGGTAATAGTTCAGCTTTAGATGATGAAGATAATTTCCAGCTGTAGTCCTCAGCCAGGTGGTAAAGGGCATGATAAAAATGAAGTACAAAACAAAATATCATCAACACAGGTTAAAAAGAAGAAAGAAAACTATTAAAAACATTTTTAAAAGCAGCAGCTATTTAAAAATACAATGCAGGTCACGCAAGCACAGAAGAGACACATTTGAAAGACAACGCAGCACAGAAAGCACAAAAGCTTCCTCAGCAGCACCACAACCACAATCACATGCTGCAAGATTTTGTGGACAACACAAGTGTTCCTGTATTTTACTACATCTTCTCAGCTCAGACGTTTATACTTGTTTAATACAATGCAGTGGTGAGATCTGTCTCTTATCTAATATCTTGATCATGTGCTCAGTTGTAAATGGTTTCAGTGCTGTATTGTTTGTTTGCTCCCAGCTTGTGATACATTAAGTTCAATGAGACATGATCATATTCAGCATTAATGGTCATTATATTCTATATGTATCTGAAACTGGCTAAAGCTAAACTTCACTCTGTGGTAGGACGCAGCAGCACTTTAAAACAACTGAGTCACAGAATGAACAACTAATAATTAACAATAATATAAATGTGTCTATAGAGGACAGGTGGACTAGGGAGGAGGTATGGGGGCTACTGGTCTACAGTCTATGGGGGAGGGGGCTGGTGGTTTAGCCTGATCTAATTTAATCAGTGGTGTTTTTCCATCAGGACCCATCAGAGACCAGAGTCTGATCAGGATGAACTCAGCTGTGTGTCCATAAAGGGCGACGGGTCTGAGGGAATTATAACTCATTTTAAAAGAGGACGTGGTTCTAGTCCAGAGAGGTAAAGTGTCAGTAAATGTGTCTGACTTGAGGAGCTGATGGTTCTACTTTCATGTCTCATCCTCTTTGGGTTAAAGCTGGTTCATCACTCTAGTGTCACTGGATTTATGAAACAAGTTTGTTTCATCCTTTTACTTCTGATGTCTCTGCTTTGAATTTATTCTCATCAGCTTTCAGATAAATGCTCATTTATCTGTGGTGGTTTCATTTCAGTATCCAGCACCAAAGACCAGACTCTCCTGGACCTGGATCTTTATCTGGATCTGGAGCCAGACGTGTGTCCTTGAAGAGTGACTGGTCCAGATACTGCGATTTTAATTTTAAAGGAGGACGTGGTTCTGATCCAAAGAGGTAAAGTGTCAGTAAATAAACGTTGACTTGCTCATGTCTGTTTCATCTCTGCTGCTTAGATGTTGTAGATGTTTCCCCCGAACATAAACAGATGTTCATCTAAACAACACAGACACACTGGAAGAAGAAGACAGACGACATATAGATACAGGAGAACAATAACTAACTTTATACAAGGCACATGGTTTGAGTAACTTGCTGAATTGTTGCTCATTTGACAAAGATCTTGTAAAAGTTTCAGGCCTTAAGGGAGGAGACAGATAAGAGACGGATTTTGAAGCAGAGTAGTGTCTCAGTCTTTAATCAGCTGTTCAGACTGTTTCCATGGAGACAAGTCTTTATCCTGTTTGACTCTGGACCAGAGAGAGAGAAGATGAGATGTGTCTGAGGAGAGGAGGAGCTAAACTAATGCTAAGCTAAGCAGAGTTCATAAAGACACAGTCTGCACGTTAGTATGAATCATTGAGGAAGACAGTCAGCAGCTCCAGGTCTGAGGCCTCGGCCTGCAGGTCTTCTTCATGGTAGAGACTCAGATGAAACTCATCAGCTGTAACGCTGCAGAATAAAAACTCCTGGTTCATCTACGTTCTAGTCTTCATGGACACATGTTATGGGAGTCCACAAACTAAACGGAGACAAAGACGTCTGGAATAGAAGGAGTTTCCTCCAAGTGTTCAGCTCTAAATGTCTGGTGGAGAGTTTAGGTTTTTATCACCTGAAGGTCAAATGACCTGAGTCTGTTAATGACCTGGACCTGGACCTGAACCTGGACTGGTGGTTCTCTGATGATCCATTAATGTCCAGAGCCTCCTCAGATGTTCAGACTGATATAGATCAGACCTCAGTCCTCCTCCTCTGACCAGAGAGACGTCTTCCTTTACTCCTCTTTAAACCATCTGTCTTCTCTGGAGAACATGTGGACGTTGTTGTCCTTGTCCTTCAGGTGTAGGTGGACAGATGAGTCCTGACCTGAAGACCTTGTTTGAGTCGTAGAGAAGATAAACTCAGGATGAGTTTGGGGGAGGACATCCAGGCTACCTTGTGTAGACACTTTGTTTCTTAGTGGCCAAAGTTCAAATAGTGAAGTATGTTTGAGGAGAGAAAGAAACAGCTGATGGCTCTGAGGCGAAGAACATGTGCCTCGCTAGGATTATCATCTCTAACATGATCAGTCAGAGAGTCTGAGGTTTCTTCATGTTTCTGTCTGGTTTGTTTTCTGGTGCTCAGGACGTTTTCCAGTGTTCAGTCTCTGGCTCTGGGTTCCTTCTCCAGCTGATTCATCAGGAGGCAAAGCTTGATGAAACAGCTGCAGACTGAGCTGTTGATGGTCAGTGGGAGGACTAGTAAACCTTTACCACTACAGAGACTCATCTGATTCACGCTTCACTTCCACATATCACTCCAGGGACATTTAGCTTGTGTTTGTCTCTGTGTGGACAGACATGATTAGAGCTAATTGTTGATGATTGGTCCACAGAGTCCACCAGCAGAGCTCAGAGGTTCTCAGCAGAGAATCATTTGATGACAGTGAGGAGATGACAGTGAGGAGAATGAAGCAAGAGGAGCTGGCTGACTGTCTGCAGAGCAGTAAGAGGATTTCTCTAAACATTGAAGCTGCTGGAGAAATGAGACATTTGTCAATGTCTCAAGAGATGAACCAAGATATATTCACACACTCATTCTTTAGAGCAATGACATGTTGGAATATTTACTGGAGAGTTTATTCATTCATCTTATTTCTTGTTTCTTCATTCAGGACTTGATGCTCGTGAAGTTTGTCAACGTAAAGTTAAATCTGGTCTGAAGGAGAAGTTCCAGTGTGTGTTTGAGGGGATTGCTAAAGCTGGAAACTCAACCCTTCTGAATGAGATCTACACAGAGCTCTACATCACAGAGGGAGGGACTGCAGAGGTCAATGATGAACATGAGGTCAGACAGATTGAAACAGCATCCAGGAAACCACACAGACCAGAAACAACCATCAGACAAGAAGACCTCTTTAAAGTCTCACCTGGAAGACATGGACCAATCAGAAGAGTGATGACAAAGGGAGTGGCTGGCATTGGAAAAACAGTCTTAACACAGAAGTTCACTCTGGACTGGGCTGAAGACAAAGCCAACCAGGACATCCTCTTCATATTTCCATTGACTTTCAGAGAGCTGAATGTGTTGAAAGAGAGAAAGTTCTGCTTGGTGGAACTTGTTCATCACTTCTTCACTGAAACCAAAGAAGCAGGAATCTGCAGCTTTGAAGACTTCCAGGTTGTGTTCATCTTTGACGGTCTGGATGAGTGTCGACTTCCTCTGGACTTCCACAAGACTGAGATCCTGACTGATGTTACAGAGTCCACCTCAGTGGATGTGCTGCTGACAAACCTCATCAGGGGGAAACTGCTTCCCTCTGCTCGCCTCTGGATAACCACACGACCTGCAGCAGCCAATCAGATCCCTCCTGAGTGTGTTGACATGGTGACAGAGGTCAGAGGTTCACTGACCCCCAGAAGGAGGAGTACTTCAGGAAGAGGTTCAGAGATGAGGAGCAGGCCAGCAGCATCATCTCCCACATCAAGACATCACGAAGCCTCCACATCATGTGTCACATCCCAGTCTTCTGCTGGATCACTGCTACAGTTCTGGAGGATGTGTTGGAAACCAGAGAGGGAGGAGAGCTGCCCAAGACCCTGACTGAGATGTACATCCACTTCCTGGTGGTTCATGCCAAAGTGAAGGAGGTCAAGTATGATGGAGGAGCTGAGACAGATCCACACTGGGATAAAAAGAGCAGGAAGATGATTGAGTCTCTGGGAAAACTGGCGTTTGATCAGCTGCAGAAAGGAAACCTGATCTTCTATGAATCAGACCTGACAGAGTGTGGCATCGATATCAGAGCAGCCTCAGTGTACTCAGGAGTGTTCACACAGATCTTTAAAGAGGAGAGAGGCCTGTACCAGGACAAGGTGTTCTGCTTCGTCCATCTGAGCGTTCAGGAGTTTCTGGCTGCAGTCTACATGATCCACTGTTACACCAACAGGAAGACAAACAAACTGCAGGACTTCCTGGGAAGAAACTACAATAAATCACCTCTGGATGAGTTTCTGAACAGAGTCATGACTAAATCCCTGGAGAGTAAAAATGGTCACCTGGACCTGTTAGTTCGCTTCCTTCATGGCCTCTCTCTGGAGTCCAGCCAGAGACTGTTAAGAGGTCTGCTGGGTCAGAGAAAGAACACTCCAAGAATCATCCAGAGAACCATCAACAACCTGAAGAAGATGAACACTGATGAAATGTCTCCTGACAGAAGCATCAACATCTTCCACTGTCTGATGGAGATGAACGACCTCTCAGTTCATCAGGAGATCCAAGAGTTCCTGAAGTCAGAGAACAGATCAGAGAAACTCTCTGAGCTCCACTGCTCAGCTCTGGCCTACATGCTGCAGATGTCAGAGGAGGTTCTGGATGAGTTGGACCTGGATCAGTACAACACATCAAACGAGGGACGACGGAAACTGATCCCAGCTGTGAGGAACTGCAGAAAGGCTCGGTGAGTCCTGATGTGATCATTAACAGAATCAATCAGTGGAGATTAGTAGTTTAGTTCGTCAGACGTTCTCATTCTTCTTCAGTGATTCACTTGTTCTCAGCTATATTTAGTCCCAAGTTTTCCAGCGGTTCAAAGCTGTTCTTCTAGTTATTAAGCTTGTTAAGATCAACATGAGCCACTGTAAGCTACTGATCATCCCACACAGACACTGACCCATCAATGGAGTATTTTATTGACTGAGTTCAACGTTTCATTTTAAGGAGAGAAGTCAAGTTACATGGTCTTGATTTTACATTCAACATTGCTTTACACTCAACTTGATTATTTGTTCATTGTGTGTGATGAATAACCAAAATTGACGCAGTCCTGTGTCCTCCACTTAAAAAAATATTTCATCATTTTGGCCTGTCACGATAATCAATAAATCAACTAAATAGCAATAAATGAACAGGAACTTGATAATTTTCCATGCGTGTTTGTTTTCCTCGCCTCTCTCGACCAAACAGGCTGATGACAAGAGGGTTCACTCTGTGCATCACTCTCAGCACCTGGATACGTTGGTTCATAGATGAATGAATGGAGTGACCCCTCCTGTCAGTCATCCACTCTCTTTGTCTCAGTCCAGAGACAACCTTGATCGGGTCCCAAACAGAGTCAACTATCAGCAGGTGTCTGTGGGAGTGGGGGTGAGGAATACAAGAGCGTCTCACTGCAATGATCTTCAGGGGAGTTGTTGTTCCAGCAGCGGCCTTGGCCGAGGCCAGTGCTGTGTGAGGGCGCCAAAACCAGATAAGATTGGGATTGTTTGGTCTTGGTGCGAGTAGACGCATTCTTTTCACGACTACACTTTTTGTAAATTCTGGCCTCTGAATTGTTCCATTTCCATTTGCAAAACCGAAAGCTTCTCCAAGATGTTAGCCATTGTGCAGTTCAAGTTCTGCATTGCCACAGTCTGAGCGCCAACAGCTCTGCCCTTCACTCCAATCATTTCGGGCAGCTTCATGGGGCTTTGGACAGCTGTCACCGTTTTTTGAATTTCTTGATACATCAGGGCATTGCCTAATCCAATCAACAAAAGATTTGTGATCATGGTTCTGAATAGATAGATGTCTTCAATGTCCTCCACGGAAAGAACCGCCAGACACACGACCCGCCACCTCTCCCACGCGTCCATCGTGTAGCCAGCAGCAAAAGTTCCAGCAGGACAGTCCAGCTCCACCGAACCCAGGCTTTTCGTCGAAATTGTGTCAATAGCGTTGAGAGACCAGTTGATCAAATCCATGTTTTTTGTAGTTTGGAGAGCAGTGCAGAGAGTCTCTCAAAAGTATAGACAGTAGACAGACGAGACGAGAGGAGCAAAGCAGGGAAGATAAGGGAGAGGAGAGGGAAGAGAAAATGCGACGCCTTAGTTGAGAGCCAAAGCAAGAACTCGGTCTCATCTCGGAATCGAAGGCAGCCAGAACAGCCTGAGGGCGATGGTGGCAAGGAAAAACTCTCTTTAACAGGAAGAAACCTTGAGCAGAACCAGCTCATATGAAGGAACCATCTGCTGAACACCAGCCGGGTAGAAACAAAGAAGATAGAGAGAAAAGAAGAACAAGAGAAACAGATAAACAAACTTCTGTCATAGATACAAACATCAAGCTGAAGGAAACATGTAGGATCTAGTAATATATCACATAGCTGATGATCTGTGACAGTTTGTGAGTATAACAGGAATCATGGGCAGGTTGGTGAATAGTTCATCTAGGTAGGAGTGGACACCTGGAGGAGGCCATGAAGACTGGGACAGATGTAGTTTATGGAGCTCCACAGGTCTGATACACAGACTCCAGACCATGAAGACTGGGCTGGTTGATGAGGCCACGGCAGCAGATGTAGCTTAGAACTCCACAGGTCAGATATTCAGCCTCCAGACCAGAGACCCTCACAAGAAGATGGAGGGGAGAGAGGGAGACACAGTGGTTAGTAAATTATAAGAGATAGAATATAAAACGATAAGATATGAGAGGACAGGAGCCAGAGAATAAAGAGGAGAGGAGATGTCCTCAGTGCATCGTCCCCCTGCAGCCTAGGCCTGTAAGGATAGGCACAGTCACCTCATCAACCATCATTACCAACACCGGAGCCCCGCAAAGTCCTTTCGTCTACACCCTCCACACAAATGACTGTAACAGCTCCTCTTCCAGCATTACATACTACAAGTATCCAGATGACCTTGATCTGCTCAGTGATGACAACTCCATCTCTGCCTACCAACAATCCATCTCTCACTTCACTCACTGGTGCACCGACACCTTTTTGGAGCTAAGCTTTAAGAGCTAGCCTAGACAAAAGAAATGGTCATCTACACTTCACCCCCAGGTCACACCTTCTGTCCATCCCCTACATTTGGGTTACACCCTTATACCACCCCTTCATATTAACCAATTACACCATTAGAAATTGTCATCGTCACTGTTGCTGGGGCTTGTGACCTTGAGAGCCTGGTGATCTCATTTGGTGAGCTTATCTTCTGTGCCACCTGCTAAAGCTTTGTGGCTTTGAGAGCCTAGTGCTTATTCTTCTGCACCATCGAGACTTTTCAAACTACCTTTTATTTTTTTTATTTTTTTTAAGGTTCATTGAAATTTACATTACACCAATAACTTCAGAATTCCCCTAGGTCCCCAATTTTGTAAAGTCATTCTTGCCCATTTTACACCCTTTCGATTCCATTTATAAGCTTATTTTTTAAAAAGAGCTGGTACCCAAATCTGCATCAAGATTGGAGCCCACACCCTGGAAACATAAAGAAATGTTATGCAAAGCATTAATCTTTATAGGGGGAATATCGTGCGAACAATCCCTCAACAGAAATGGATGAATTGGTTTCAGGAGCCTGTCAGAAACCTGTAAATGAAACTTTCGTAAGACCTCAGTCAAACATTTCACATACTCAGTCATATAGCCATCGGTCCACATTAGAGTGACTTTTTGTGGGGTCAAAGGTGGACTTGCTCCTGTGAACATAGACCTACCCATAAATACCTCATGAGGACTTAGTTCTGTGGCATTTGGTGTACTAACAATAGAATATAGTACAATCGGAAGTGCATCAGGCCACTTCAAACCTGTTGTCATCATCATCTTTGTCAGTTTCCCCTTAATGGTGGAATTCATCCTCTCTACCTGTCCTGAACTCTGGGGATGATAAGGAACATGTAACTGCCACTGAAACCCCATCAGTGCTGCAAGGGTTCGAGTTATTATAGCAACAAAAGCTGGGCCTCGATCACCCTTTATCCCCATAGGCACCCCAAAACGTGGAATTATTTCTTTCATCAAGCATTTTACAAAGGTTTTTGCGTCTTCTTTTCTAGTAAGTAACTTCTATATTCTAGTAGGACACATTTCCAATAGAGCGAACAGCCGAAATTGTGCTCCACTGTCAACCAAAATTTAAATTTTTGTACCATCAACCTCAACTGGTATTAAAGGATTTTCAGAGGGTGAATGAGAAAGTGTAATTGTTACTGCTTCTAAAACCGGTTCTGAATCTGTCTCCATCACTCTGTGGCCTCCCTAGCGTGGCTGGAACTCAGCTGGACCCTGTGTAGGAGGAGGAAGAGGCAATGCAGCCAGTGAGGGGCACTGTTGTTGCGGAAAGTGGTAGTGATCTTCAAGAGCATATCGATCCTGATTATGTTAAAGTGGAGATCTTCTGAATGCTTTCAATAAATACTGGCAATGATTCGTTACATTCCTGGACACACAAAGCAATTTTAGGTGAGTCATCAGTAGTACACCTCTTAATGGCTTCTTTAGCTCTGATCTCCAATCATCTTCCAGAGTCACACCTGCCAACCACTGTCCTCCTGTCTCACTCCTTGGAAGGGCAAATTTATCATTACACAATGACCAATTTTCTGCATATGTGAATGACAAGAGCATCTCCATATCAGATACCAGAACATTATACAATCTCGCAGTTACATTAAGCCAGGAATAACATTTACTTGGATTAGTCATTGGATTAGGAGCACTTAACACCATATCTCTGGCTTCAGATGGCGTCCATGGCCTGCACACATCTGTATCCCCAATAACAATCTTTGGAAGCATAGCAGTAGCAGTTCCTTCATCATTTTTCTTAACTTTTGATCGCGCCATCACTTTCCCTACTGATGCTGGAACTTGAGGCTGCTTCACAACTTCTTTCTGCACCGACTCTGATGCCTGCTCTTCTGTCTGTTCCTGCTCTTGCTGATCCTTCTTCCCCTGGGCAACCTTCTCTGCATCACTATCCAACCTCACAGCTTGACCAGACCCTCCTGCTCCAGACTGTCCTGATTCTTCACCTGAGTGAAGATAACTCTGGTTGTTCCTTTCTTCTCCTGCTATTTTCCCTAATAGTACAAGCATAGGTCAGCAAGTCCGCATCATATTCTAGTCCTAGCCAAAGCTTCTCTGTCCCTCTCCTCCAACTGGGATTTACTCAGCTCACATAGGTAGAAGGTAAATAAGTCTGTTGAATTACAATGGGGACTTTTACCTCTGCCTCTAGCAACCGCTCACACAACTCTTGCAGGGTTGCTTCACCTTTCCCTTTCATTCCTGCTGATCTATAAATCAAAGCTTAATACTTAGCACAAGCTCCTGTATCATTTGGATGACGCTTCACTATGGCTGTAAAAGGATGCACATAATACCACCCTTTAGCACCAATTTCTCCTGCGGGTGTTTGTGGAGCAAAAAGTTCTCACAAATATTTAGAATCAGGAGTATTTGCTCTAATATCTTCCTTCTGTGTTTTTGGTCTTGGGAGAACATGTATCAGTCGTTAATGTGGACTAATGATTACCCATGGTTATTTCATTCTCTCAACACTCTTTTGATAAGAACAAACAACACATTATGGTATGTTAAATAATCAAAGGGCCCAGTCACCTTGCTTCAAATGCTCATGAGTTCTCTGTAGTGTCAAATTACATTGCACTCATTTTATTATGCATGTTTGCATATGAAAAAAAATTGTAATGCTGTAATTAATCCAATTTAGCACAATTTTAGTCCACCAATCTTGAATCTAACAACCACCAGTTATTAGTGAATTGCTTTGTGCATGCATCACTCAGATAGTTATCTGAGATGCCCCTCTGGACTGGGATGACACAGCTGGTCTTGCAAAACACGAATAAATACTTCTCAAGGTGAAATGTTCACACACTGCTTCTCTCAGTCCAATCCCCCTCTTACAGGTGTTCAAACTCAGGCCCAAATATCTAGACCCCGCTCTACTTATGGCATCAGTGGCTTTCTCATGCTTACACTGCAACAGCAAAATGTTGCACCTACCAGTCCTTGTTCTGTTGAGATCCTGCTCAATCCGGCTCTCAATTTGTTGTGGAAATATGAGGTTGGTGGAAATGACACAGAAGACTCAGATGACTTGTAGTGAAGTAAGGTTTACTGAATCAGGAGAAATGGTAACAGTTGTTCATGCATTCAGAGTCAGAACCATTCTGACCAGCCCCTCATGTCAGGAGGAATATATAAGATGAGAATTTAGAGGTCAACCACTGGTTATCACCATTTGTGGTGACAGTCAGTCTATCTAGCCAACCTTGTAGACCTTGTTTTGTCTATGGAAGGCACACAAAAATGTCTAGGCCTGTGCTGCCCAATTCCCATCATCGAAAAACATGCAGAGCAGTGGCCCCCGAGGATCGGAATTACACAGCCCTGGTCAAGGTCAAAGAGACATGTTTAACATACTATAATAATGAAGATTTTCCTTCACAGGTATAATATATGCATATGACTATACAAGATATACTTGAAGTGCAAAGGTGACAGGTAGTAAATGGTGACAGGTAGATTTAGTGCAGTTCTGTGATGGTGGATCTGACAGAGGTGGATGAGTTGTAAAGTCTTATTGCAGTTGGAAGGAACAATGTCCTGTATCGTTCCTTAGAGCAGCAGGTTGAATGAGTCTGTGGCTGAAGCTGCTCTTCAGCTTGTCCAGTGTTTTGAAGAGGGGGTGAGAGGGATTGTCCATGATTCTCAGCAGCTTTGCAGCATCCTGTCCTCCACCACCTCCTCCAGGGAGACCAGCTTAGAGCCAACAACAGACTCTGCCTTCAAAGATACATTCAACACATTCATAATAGTTAGTTAGATAATAAATTAGATATACATATAATATAATCGTCTCACTTGTCAGATGTTTTTTGTTGCATGATTTTGCAGCCTCAATGTAACTCAGTGTTGTCTCCATTCATCTAAACAAAGGTCTGAGAGAGATGATGACAATGATTGTTTCCTGTCAAACACAGTCAGAGAAGATGAGCTCAACCACTGATGTGGAGACAAAATGTCCAACAGGATGTGTCCAACTTTCCTCTCATCAACACATCAACCTTTATAGAAACGTCTTCTTCTATTATAACACATTTTATTTATTTATCCCATGACAGACTTGTTAGATGTGGACTCTCAGAGAGTCACTGTGAAGTCGTGGCCTCAGCTCTGAAGTCCAACCCCTCCCATCTGAAACATCTGGACCTGAGTGACAACTACAGCCTGGAGGATTCAGGAGTGAAGCATCTGTCTGCTGGACTGGAGAGTCCAAACTGTAAACTGGAGAATCTGAGGTCAGTTTTCATTTCTTTTCTTCTCAGGCTTCTGAAGAATGGAGATCCAGTTTAGATGAGTTCTCTTGTCAGGACTGTCAGATAGAAAAGGAGCTCAAAGAGTTGAAATGAAGGGGCATCATGTTCCTGAACATCAGCAGGTATCTCCTCAGTCATCGGTGGTGGGTCTGATCACAAACCACATCAAGTCCAGTCTTTACATGCGTTGACATTAACAGAGTTCTTGGTGTCACTAATCATTCTTTCTGTCCATACTGTCTGTGGACAAATCCCCTTATAGTCTGACTCCAATCAGATCAGATGGAGGACAACATCCACAGTGTAGTTGTGTTGTGTTGATCTTCAACTCATCTTGTTCTTCAGCACATCCAGTCAGTATCAGTTTGTGTTTCCACAGTGTTTCCTGCTGAGCTGCAGTGGAGGGACAGGAACTCAAAGAGGAACTTTGATTAGTGTCAGTCAGACTGCTGAAGCTTCATATTAGTGTCAGCTCAACAGTGGAGTTGTGTTAGGAAGAGACCACTTCACAGTCAGTGTGGACAGCAGGAATCTCAACAACTCTGGAATCAGTCCATATGACATGTGACTGTTGTTGGAAGACACACTCGAATTTGTCCTTTAACATTTGAATGACACAAACCTCCTGAGACACCAAATCCAGGAAGAAGAAGGTCCTGGAATCAAAGAACTAATCAACACTTTGTAGTCCAACATGTGTGAGGAGATATTGATCCTGTAATGAGGTCAGCAGCATCTTATTGATCTGTGTTGACATCAATAGTTGTCTGAATGTTGTGCTGACGTTTGGATGATGTCTGTAGAAGGCTGACATGATGAAGATCCACAATAACACAAGGACAAAGTCACTCTACTCATTTTAGAGAACAGCTCATTGATCAGGACACATTTCACATCATCAATCATTTCATCTTTTATTCTTTATTCAGGTTGAATAACTGCAGGTTGTCAGAGATCAGCTGTGATTCTCTGGGACCAGCTCTGAAGTCCAACCCCTCCCATCTGAAACATCTGGACCTGAGTAACAACAAAGACCTGAAGGATTCAGGAGTGAAGCAGCTGTGTGGTTTTCTGGAGAGTCCAGACTGTAGACTGGAGACTCTGAGGTCAGTTCACTGTCTGTTACTGTTGTAGATCTGATATGTTTAATCACCAACTGAATCTAATTTATTTTCATTCATAACTTTATTGTTCCTCAAGGTGAAGACAAATAAAAACTCATTTAAATAACTGATAATGTTCAGTGATGCTGGTAATGAGTTACTTAGTTACTTAGTAACTCATTACTGTAATCTGACTACTTTTCTCCAGTAACAGTAATCTAACGTGTTACTGTTTCCACAGCAGTAATCAGATTACAGTTACTCCTCCAAGTTACTGTGCGTTCCTATTTGTCCATTTTCTATCTTTTCTTTCTTCTTGCGTGTCGGGGAGCGACGTCACGTATGAGACAAGTCACGTGTTCAGCATGAGGACGACTCAGGTGTAACACCACACAGACACACAATGTAAACAACAATGAGGGAGGAGAGAGAGGAGCGTTTCTGAGCTGGAGACACACACACTATTTAGAGTTTGTGTGTTTGTTTAGTTCCACTTGTAATTCAGGATGTGTAAGAGTTCAAATAAGTATTGTTTAATGATCCATTGTAATAATTGTGGATGTATGTGCAGTATTGGTTGATGTTTGCATTAAATGCAGCTAATAGAGGTGATTTATTCTGACTTGAAGGGACACAACATGACTGTGATGATGATTTGGTTCTTGTGGGAGACAATAGGGCGACTGTGGCTCAGTAGGTAGAGAGGTTACAGGTTCAATCCCCACAATGTCACACATGACCAAGTGTCCTTGAGCAACACACTGAACCTCCAGTTGCTCCCAGTGTGCGACACTGGTGTGTGAATGTGTGTGTGTGAGAGTGAGTGTGTAGATGTGTGTGTGAGTGTAAAGGCTTTGAGAACCAACAGGTAGAAAAGATCTATATAAAAACAAGACCATTCACCATTTACCATTAGCAGCAGACAATAGTCTGAACTAGAGCTAACAGGCTAATGCTAACAGGCTAATGCTAACAGATCAATACTAACAGGCTAATGCTAACAGGCTAATGCTAACAGATCATGACTAACAGGCTAATGGTAACATGCCAATGCTAACAGGCTAATGCTAACAGATCAATACAAACAGGCTAATGCTAACAGGCTAATGCTAACAGATGAATGCTAAGAGGCGAATGCTAACAGGCGAATGCTAACAGGCTAATACTAACAGACTACTATTGACAGATGGATGCTAGAATACTAAAGCTAATACACCAACGCTAACAGTTTAATACTAACAGGCTAATGCTAACAGATTAATGCTAACAGACTAATACTAACAGGCTAATGCTAATAGGCTAATGTTGACAGATGAATGCTAACAGGCTAATGCTAACAGATGAACGTTAACAGATGAATGTTAACAGGCTAATGCTAACAGGCTAATGCAAAAAGATAAATGCTAACAGGCTAATGCTAACAGACTAATACTAACAGATGAATGCTAACAAGCTTATGCTAACAGGCGAATGCTGACAGACGAATGTTAACAGGTTAATGCTCACAGACTAATACTGACAGATTAATGCTAACAGGCTCATGCTAACAGGCGAATGCTAACAGATTAACATGCTAATTAACATGCTAATGCTAACAGACTAATACTGAGAGATGAATGCTAACAGGTTAATGCTAACAGGCTAATACTGAGAGATGAATGCTAGTAGACTGATGCTAATACACTGATGTTAACAAATGAATGCTAATAGACTAATGTTAACAGATGAATGCTAACAGGCTAATGCTAACAGAGTAATACTGACAGGCTAATGCTAACAGGCTGATGCTAACAGGCTAATGCAAACAGATAAATGCTAACAGGCTAATGCTAACAGACTAATACTGACAGATGAATGCTAACAGGCTTATGCTAACAGGCGAATGCTAACAGTTTAATGCTAACATGCTAATGCTAAAAGACTAATACTGACAGATGAATGCTAGCAGGCTTATGCTAACAGGCTAATGCTAACAGATCAATACTAACAGACTGATGCTAACATGTGAATGCTAACAGATCAATACTAAGAAACT